>NC_045559.1:185178663-185476163 GCF_009819795.1 Aythya fuligula
GCGGCAAGAAAAACGAACAACACTGTGTTGCGGACAAGAGATTTTTGATTTACAAGTAATTATATTTTGGAACACAACAGTTTATAGCAAACCTTTATTCAATACTTTAAAAAAAGTGTATGGAAGTTTTCATGAACAAAGAGTTACTCAATGGAAAACACCTTTTTTCCCCTTAAAAAGTTCTTCTGCAAGAACATCCATTAAATGCATTTACCTACAATAACCAGTTTTAAAATGCACGGGTATTTCTGGATTTCTTGTATACACAGATAGGATTTCCATAGTTAAGCTATTGTCCTGAGCAGTGTATGAAGAGACATCATTTAAACTATTTAGTTACAGGACATTTATATAATTGACAACAAGCACAGAACAATTTATAGACTTTAAACATTTAATGTGCCTCTTCATCAAGGAAGGCAAGTGATACCTGTATGACTGCTTAACACTGAGTGTCAATTTAGTAATCGTATATTTAGATCTGCAGTATAAAGACATGCACAAAACGTTTGAGGAGTAGATTTTGTTACAATAAACCAAGCTTGTATTCCATCATCATGTGTGGCTCTCCCATAACCTCACTCTGTGAAGGATCTGAAAAAAAAAAAGTAAACAACATTAGGCTTTTACTTTGCCACAAAGACCAACAGGAACTACAAAAGATAAACCATATTCAATTTTGGAATTTTTTTTCATTGTAATGGTTAGTGCAAAAATCATTTGACTGATTCTTGACAGTGCTGTGTAGTGCAGGTCTGTCTAACTCATATGCCTCTGTGCAAAGCAATAATCAGATAACCAACGCACCTTCAGTGGAACACGGGTAAGAGTATTTTGTGAAGGGGTAGGGGAGAGAACAATTCAAGTAAAACCAAACATTATTACATAAGCACAACCTCCTATAGCCTGAACCTCCAGGCTGAGTTTTGTGTCTAATAAAAAGCAACTCTGGCCAAAGCTCTTCCTCAAGTGCCATACATTTTTTCAATGCAACTTAATCTGAGGTCTAGCACAGTAGGAGCTCACACTGCAGCCCTTCTGCAAGTTGGGACATACTTGTGGTTTCTCTTCTCCTGTCAAAAGGATTTTTGTGAAAAAAGGCAATGTCCTTAAGTATCTTTGAGATCTCCTCTCTATGGTTCATATTAGCCAGTATATTCAAAGGTTAGCAGGCAACATGCAGATGACACGAGACATGCCAATTACTGACAGTATGAACTTCATTTCCATATGAAAGCCAAGGCCAAAAATAAAAAAAAAAGGTTGCAAGCAAATCTTGAAAGAAAAGTACCTTTCTTTGCAGGTGTACTTAACTATTTTTATTCCCCCATAACTAAGGTATCTTAATACCTTTCTGATGTTCATCCAGGGACACCAAAATTACCTAATATAGCTCCCTGTGATAAATATAGCCTTACTGTAAACAATTTTAACTAACCACTCACTCCGCAGCACTCTATAAACATGCGACAGCTTGTTACAAGCTATGGCAAATACCAAACAATTTATAGGAGCTTGGTCATCGCTCCACCCCCTGAACCACGATCACCTGAGATTCCTTCCCCTGCTCCCTGTAAATCCATTCCAGAAAATAACAACACATTTACCCTGTCTCTAGATTCCCACTTGCTCCTTCATTATTCCATTTCCTATATCCCTGTCTTTTTCCATTCTCCAATCCCACCACCTCAAAACACCCTCTGCTTCCTCTTATGTCCTTAAGTGCTGACTAGACAGAAGTCAAAGTCACTTTTTTTCCCTTTAAACTATTTTCCCTGGCTTATTCTATTTCACACGTACTGTCAGTCAGTAGCACATCATACAGCTGTTAGCTGTTGAATTAGTATGCAGTGGTGGGAGTTCCATTAGTTCAGTATCTCTTCTTATGCCTTTCTTTCTAATAATAGAACTTATAAAAGCTTTGTATCTTCGTAACCTCTGCCTGCCAAAATTTGCATAAGTAGTTCAAAAATTTCTGGGGAAACAGGCATAAAATGTAAGCTACACATTAAAATACATAGTCTTCTACTCCTTAATAAAGCCAGCCCAAAAGCAAACAGATTTATTTAGTATTTCAGAATAATTTCCACACAGGTAGCAGCTGAACTACATCTATTCCTCCTTCCCCTGGTGCTTCTTTACCTCTGGGAATTCAATTTTTATTTGCATTTTGCATGTTTAAAAGTTCTTATACCCTAGAGGCAAAGAACTTCACAGTTCCCAAATTTTGCCTTTAAATGTTTCTATAACATTAAAGCAAAGTATTTACCATTAAGAATATCCTCGAAACCAATGCATTCATCATTTCCCCTTAGAGTATCCACTGCCATGTTTGAGCTGTGAAGAAAGGGGAGACGCTGGGCCTGTAGAAAGACAACAAGAGTTAAAGTTTTTGCAAAACTGAAATTGAGATTTTTGGATTTCTGCCTGAAGTGACTGAGAAAAGAGACAGTCACCTCTTTGTCTGACCACAATGATGAAATAAGAACTACTAGCACACATCAATATCAAAACCTATCCATCATCACCGTCTTGTGTTTTTATCACTATTTTGAAAACAGCCTTTTACTTGATTTATAGATTTCACTGCAGTGCAGCTACTAGTAGTCAAAAAAGTTGGTTCTGTCCCCTTCCTTGATCTGTTCCCACATAGCTGGCAAGAGTCTCTGCAACACATCTACAGCCTTGAGTCAGTTCTGGAGACTGACCTTGCAATGTTTGGAAACCACATTCTAAGTTTCCTGCATCTGACAAGTCAGAAATATAATGAAAGAGCTATACCAATTTTCATACATAATCATAATCCTCCTTACAATTAAACTAAATCTGTTTCTCAGATTTCCAACAATTAAGTCTAAGTCCACACCCCGTTACTTTCAAGCCTATTTTATGTGCCCTTCACCTACAGTATTACAACAAAAACAAGTGGTTACATAAAACATTCAGACTAAGTATTCAGAGAATGGAACATCTGCATTCATTACTAGTGATAACTAGTAATAATGAGACTAATAATAATAAAAATAACAACTAATAATGAGACCTCGGTTATACCAGGAATGCATTTTACAAACAGATGTATCACATAACTATCTCTTTATACACAAAATACTAAGATTTCCATAATACCCTGTAGTACAATTGTCAGAAGTTCAAATACACATACTATGTATTCCCTTAAATTTTAGGTGAAAGGTGAATTTATACCAAAAGGGAGCTTATATATATCTAACATGATACATAAAAGCCAGCAGTGAACAATGTTCTAACCACCATATTGCCCCCCATCATCCCCAGAAACGCCCCTGGAGACACTTTCAATATCCTTGTCCTCACCTGTCTCGCTTTCTACCATGTGCTAACATCAATTAGAAAAATAATGTTCTCACAAGAGAGCAACATTGAGATCAAGAGACATTTTCTTACATTCTGTTTGCCTTTTGCATCTTCAGGACAAGAAGTTTCTACCAAGTTTCACGTCACTCACTGCGATTCAGCAGCAACTGATCCGCAGGAAGGAAGTACAAAATTAGTCCTAGTCACTTAGAGAAACAATTCATAATAGCTTGACTACCTCCAACAAGCCCCAAAAAAGTTCACTAGGATCACTGAGATCTCTGCGTATCCTAAGGGACAAAGTCAGCTACCATCCACTTACTCTCCAACCTAGGAAATAAGAAGGAAGAGGAGGCAGCCCCAGCTTCCCAATTAAAAGTTAAAACCAGTGAACTTATCTCTCTGTAGACCTTCCCTGATCTTACAAGAACAGCTGCAGAATAATAATGACAAATTTTCTGCTTCAGTTTTCACATAACCTCTATATCCATTCCTACATCACTACCTGCTTCAGACCCTTAAGGTCTCCTTTCTCTACAGATGCAGAAATTGCTTCTTATGAAGGTCTCATGCTCCACACAGGGGAGTACTAATTTTAGAATTAATACTCAATTCCTCCTGCTTTTCTCTGAAGGCTTACAAGGAAGCTCATCCACAGAAAACCCAGAGTGCTAAACACTTAACCACACAAAAAAAGAACAGCAGCTGAAAGCCTTTAGCATCTTGACTGATCTGGACATTATGAATTGCAAAAGTTGCTTTTAAACAAAAGCAGTTACATTAAAACCTCTTTTGGAAACAAAGTGGTTGTATTTCAAGACACAAAGACATCTTCCCAGATAAAAACTCCTCCAATATTTTTAAGTTATATCAGTTAGATAAAAAAGCCTACCTGTTTCACTGCTCTGAGTTCCATCTGCAGCTTTAAAGGTGCATGGAGTCCTTGAATATTTCTCAGCGTGGCAAAGTTTGTTTTATCTTGATTTAACTGGAACTATCACAAACAACATTTTTTAGAAATAACTACTTTCAAGTACAATTATAGAACAGATTTGTGACATCCTTCTTAAATGAACATGCTTATAACATTTACATGTAAAAATCAGGGATACCATCATATACAACTGAAATGCACATGGAAGGTAGCAATGCACTAACATCTGTTTTATAAAGCTAAAATTGAGTTTTGCTAGATTTGATTATAAATCAGAAGTGGCAATTTTATTTTTGTTATTTTTAAGTATCAGGACATGTAACTCCACCAAGTGGTGGAGTTGAGCATTACTTTGCTACAATATTACAAGCATAGAATCTAGTAATTTCGTGAAAAGTATTTATGGGTTCACGGTCTGAAAGCCTAGAAATGAAGGTATGTGGCAAACCTAAAGACAAAACAGGAGGATCAGCTTTCCAGATGTGAAAGGAGTGCCTAACTACCTAACTACAGAGGCAGCAAACACAGCCTTTAAAAGGCTACACCTTACTGGGTAAACCACAACTTGGAAGCCCGCCTACAAACTTGAAGAGTCACAAGTGGGAGGTTAAAACTTCATTTAAGTTGCCAACAATGTTACTTCCATACATAAAGTGTTACTATTGCTAACCACCTTCATTTTGTTAAAAGCCAGGCTTTGCTCTTCACTTGCTGCTGCATCAAGCAGCCCCATCAACCACATTGCTAATTTAAAATCCCTAAGTAGTTAAGGGTGAAGGAGACTCCATGTAACACTGTACTTACATTTTTTTCCGACAACTCCAGGGGGTGGCTGGGCAACAACTCACTTCTCACACTTGTAAAGCTAGAAATGCAAGGAAGATTTGAACTTCAAAAACTTAATCAGGATACCAATTTAAGTTGCATTCCAAAGTAACCCCAGATACAAGTATCAATCCTCAGAGACACAAGACACGGGACTGGTACCGTTTGAACTATTAAAAAGAATTAATGCTTGATGGTGAAAAAGCAAATAAGAGCTATTTACAGCACTACCAGAAGACCAAAAAAAATGTTAAATTTCAGACATATTTTTTCCTTAGGTTTTAAGTTCAACAAAATAGAGCAACAGTTGTTCTTGTCTCCCTTCAGAAAGGGAAAGCCATTAATAAATGACAACTGTATAGGTTTAGTTATGTCCCAGCTACATATCTGATTTTAGAAATCTCCAAGCTTTTGCAGCTGAAATACATGGTGTGTTTTAGGCATACTTAGATTAATTTTTATATCAGCGCTGAAATTAACCACTTCATGCACTGCTACAGGGCACTTTTATACATGTATATTACAACTATATTTCATCAGTATTTCATACTGATTAACATTTGGACATCACTTTTCTAAAAAGGAGCAAACGGGTGGAAATCCATTAATACTATCTAGATGTCAAAGTGATGTTTAACAGAAATTTTAAGATTGAAGGACCATCTAACTAAACACACAGGCTTCAGGCTATGGCATATGAAATACACCTGCCAAGAACCTTCTCTGAAAAACAGAAGTTTAGTACACGCTTTCTTCCTTTATCTGAAGTTCAACATCAGCTATAGCACAATTTAACAACAATAAGCAAAGCATACCCTCTGCGCAGAAGATCATGACCTTCAAATGACCCAGAAGCTGAAAAATCAGTAATTGGGATACTGTCCTTCAACAGAGAAGCAGCTCCTCTGGAATCCTGGAACACAAAGTGAGGATTACTTTAATAGAACTAGCCTCCTTTTGCATATGCTCTTAAGACCAGGTAAAGGAAACAAATTGCTAAAAGGCTTCCCAAACTACTCACACACAAGCCTTAGACTTCAGTCCCTTTACAAAAAACTTCCAATAAGTTCTTTCAGAGAGTCTAATGACAGCTGAAGGTAATGACGAAAAGTTTGGGGGTTCTGGTTAAAACAGAATTTCGCAACTACCCCTTGTTTGTTCCCACCGTGGGCTGTGAGGATGAAAAGGAAGACGGAAGGTCACGCTCAGCTGATGGAGCAGAGCTCTGAGCATTCATTTACTTCAGTATGGACACAATCGTGTAAGATCTGAGTACGGACAAATAGTTTAAGGCTCACATAAAGAGGAAGGTGTGCTCAATCATTCCGGTATGTTAGTTCATCGAAAGAACAAAGATGAAAGAGTAACTTGTAGCAGAAGATGAGAACACCACACCACAGATATACAACGTAAGGCCATCTTAACCTACACTGCAAACTTAAAGACAGCCTGTCTGCTTTTACTGAGGTGATTTTCCGATTGTTCACACAACGTGCCTCAGCAAGAGAGCAACGAATAACAGCCAATAACCTAATAGTTATTAGAAAACCCCTAAACAGCGGTTATAATATGCATAAATACACATGGACTTGGGGTGCGGGTTGACGAGAAGCTCGACACGAGCCACCAATATGTAATTACAGCCCAGAAACCCACCCACACCCTGTGCTGCACCAACAGCAGCATGGCCAGGTGGGTGAAAGAGAGGCCTGTCCCCCTGCGAGGCCCCCCCCGAGGGCTGGGACCCCCCTAAGAGCCATCCCCGAGGCCCCACCAAGGCCGCGCCGCCCCCGTGACTCAGCACAGCCCCACCACCCCCCAGCGGGGCAGCCCGAGGGCCGGGGCAGGCCTTGAGGCACCCTCCATCCCCTCATGGAAAGGAACTGAGGCGGCGGCACCACCCCCAGCCCCTTCCCCCGGCTCCCGGTGCCGCCGCCCCGCCCGCCCGCCGCGCTCACCATCTTGGCTCCCCGCTCCCGGCCACTTCCGCCTCCTCCCCCCCGCCACTTCCGCCCCGCCCCGTCACGCGCGCGGGGAGGGCTGGGGGCGGGGCCTCGTGACCGGGGGGCGGGGCCTCGTGGATGGGGGCGGGGCTTGGAGGTGGGGCGGGGCTGCTGATGGCGGCCGGTGGAGGGGCCGCCATGATGGGGGCTGCCATTATAGGGGAGGCATTGGGGTGGCCATTAGATGTATGGCCATTAGATGTGTGGCCATGCCAGGCCATTAGGTGCTGCAAGGGGCAAGTGCTCCCTGTTTCTCCCCTCTATGGCCATTCCTGGGTCCCTCCAGCCCTGCTGCCATGAGATCACACCAAGGCGACGATGCTTGATGTGATGCTGATGGGGAAATATGGCCTCAGGGGAGACCCCTGGGGGGCAGCACAAGATGAATGTGGGGTGTCAGGGTGTGCTGCCCACCCCGGGCAGCCCTCAGTTGACCGCTGCACCAAAAGGGTTTTGAGAACTTCAATAAAGGCTGCTGTGTTAGTGGGCGTTAATAGCCATAATAACAATATGGTAACTCCCTTAATGTTAACTTCTACTTAAAGAAGTCTAAAAGGCTTCCTGGAAGCCATAAAGGTTGCCACAGGTTTTGCTGCAAGGCTCCAGATGTACACCTGGCCTATCTATTTTACCTGTTTCTTCTGGGACTTGTAGTTCACTGAAGCCCTTTACAGTTTTACCCCAAATTGACATGGCACTATAAATTTCATACGTGACAATTAAACATTACATCGTGTACACACAAAAGAATGATATCAACAAGAGAACATTATATATGTTTCCATGGCACGCAGCTTTGCATAATAGTTACTCGGATATGCATACCCTTTAAACTCTATTTTCCTCTTGAGCAAAATCAGATCACCACTTAGAAAAAAAACACGATCAAAGTTCTGGCCCTTTGTGTTAAGGTCTGAGGCTGAAAGCACAGACTTCAAAAGAATGGGAATGGAGGTTTGGGCTTTTTTAAATCAATTTTAGGAAAATGGGTACCACAAAGGTTTCTCTGATCTTATAATGGGTACTCAGATATTGTGGTGCTGGATTCATTATTATAGAACAGAAGTGAATACAGAAAAACAAGTCAAGTTCCTGTTTAACTGCAGCGTACAGAAAAGCTAGGTTTGTCACTAAATGTATTTATTTATTGACTGAGTTTGTTGATCAGGATATGACTAGAGATGAAACATTTAACTTTCAAAGTCATTCTTGCAGGACACAGACAGGATACAGTCACTCCATGTACATTTTTGACATCACTGCAATCCAGTCAAGGCTGCATAACATAAAAGAGCGTACATTGCAAGAAAGATCTGGTTTTCCTTTAAAGACAGGCTTTCACGCTAGGGAAAACTTCCAGACATAAACACAAATCATGCACATATTTTCTCATCAAATTATCAAGTATTTCAGATTTGAGGAAGGCTTCTTTTAATGAATCTTACAGCGAGCATCTCAACGGTGGATGGCTGTAGTAGTATCTCATTCCTATCTGTGGCTCTGCTGCAACTTAACACGAGTTACGTGAGCGATTGTCAGGCTGACCAAGCCTTTGATGAAAAAAAAAAAGAGCATGTGGTGAATGATGAGTGCTTCAGCTACTCAGAAGCAATGCGTATGGCTGTCCTCAGTGCTGCAGATGTTTTCAAGGCTGCCCCAAAGCCAGGCTCACCGCAGCACAGACGGCAGCCCGCAGGCATGGCCCCAGGCATGAAGCTGGGCTGCAGAAGCAAGTCGCTGGCCTGCAGCTCTGTCTGTCTGTCTGTCTGTCTGTTGGAAGGCATCTTCCAGGCTGATGGTAACGGCGTGGAAAGTGGGATGCTGCTCAAGAGGCCGTTCTTTTAGTGTTTGTGGACACTCTAAAATTAGTGTGGAAATAACTACCGCTCCTCGAAAATTACTATTTTTGCAAAGTTGAGGTGGTGAACTCCACATGTTGCTCTTAAAGATAACCTGAAAATTATTATTATTTTTTTTAAGAACAATTTTTTTTTTCCAATGTTTTTCATAGGAAGGTCTGAAATGTGTGAATGTTTTAAATTCTTTTCTGCATGTTTTTTACCTCAACATTTTTGGAATGTCAAATATGGTCTCTTTGATTTAGCTGGGGAACTTCCCTAAGGTTTCAAGAGATATATAGACCATGAATTGTTTTATCTTTTAGAAATGGGGAAAATGGGGAAAGTACCTACTCTTAAAAAAAAAAAAAAAAAAAAGCAAAAACAAACAAACAAACAAACAAAAAACAAACAAACAAAAAAAAAACATACTTTGCTTCAAATGCTCTTTTAGCGGTTAAATTGGTATTAACAAACAAAAAACCTCATTAAGCTGGGTTTTAGACAGTCTGACTTAAGGTAAATTCCTGTTTCAATCACTTAGCTATTTCCTGCCTGGATCCCAGCATGGCATCATTTCACACGAGGTCTATAAGGTCACATCGAAGCACAGGGGATGACAGAGGTACATCAGGGCCAGCTGGACAAAGGCTGGAATATCCAAACTTCTGCCCAGACCCGTGGAAGCCAGCTCCTACCTTGGAACTCTACTGCTATGTTACAGCAGTTTTTAAGCCAATATATCCTGCCCCTCCGGTAAAATAAGTGGTAATTTTTACTTCTCCCATTCCCAGAGATTTTTTTTATTTTATTCTATTTTATTTTTTGTGAAAGGATGGAAGATACAGAAATACCCATTTATGTACAGCATCAGTCCTACTTATTGAAAACAAAAGGAGTATGTTGTCCAAGGAAACGTGCCTTTTATCCATAACCTTTAATATTGATGCAGCTTTGTCTCTTTTCAAAATATAATTCTTTTGACGTATCAGTGGGCAAGCTGTTCTGAGTACGTGAACCTCTACCAGCAGAAAACCTTTATCCTGTGGTTCTGGGAAACTCTTTCCCTGGTTTCTGTCAACAGCCAGCTATAACCTGTTAAAGTGAAAGTACTTTTTATTTGTTTTTAATCAAATCAAATAAACACTTTTTCTTTGATCTTTAAGAAGTCCATTCTTGTTAACTTGCTTTATACTTTTATGTTTTGTCATTCATTGTAAATCTAATTATTTAAAAAATTATTTTGTTTTAAATTATTAAACCTTTTCTGAATTAAGATAAACAGGGGCATGTTTTGTTAAAGATTAAAAATAAATTTCACACAAAACTGCAAAACGTAGCAAAGATAATAATGTGTAGGCGTCAGAGTGTTCCAAAACAAGACTCTCTAGGGGCTCTTCTGAACACACGGCTACGTTAAAACCATGTTCTGAAAAGGCTCAGGAAACCCCTGACTCTAACCCACCCTTTCCTGAAGCTGGTGAAAGTATTTAGAAAAAAAAAAGTTACTGTTGCAGGGGGAAAAAAATAAAAGGAATCTCACATATTGCCAAAGCAGATGATTTTTTCCTGTTTGTTTACCAGCAAACTCTACAGCTTGCGGGATTTTCTTGAGTCAAAACTTACCCATCCTCATCACTCACATGCAGCAAGCAGTCCAATATATGACAAAAAAAAGTTCATTGTTATCTCCCAATGAAAAGTTAACTTTGTTAATGTGCCCTGGGATCTAGTGGGAAAAGTATGCCAACAACCTCTGTTTCCTTATTTGATGTATAAGTCATAATTAATTTTAAATGAAAAGATAAAGTGTATCTTTAGAAGTGTCTTTAGTTTCCATTTTGGTCGATCAGTCAGGGGCTGCCTGTTTTTAATCCAAGTTAGGTTCTTGGGAAGAGGTCCTCGTTGTCTTGAAGTGTCAGCTTATTTTGTAGCTCGTCGATGCTCCTTTAAGTCCAGGCTTGGCATCTATACTCCTTTACTTGGAGTAATCCCTTGTTGAGACTCGGAGAAATCCAGGCGTCTCTTTTTCTGTGCTGCTGATGCGGAGCCAAAAAAGCAGGAGGAGGCTGCAAGGGGCAGAGCCAGTCGCTAGAGGATGCTCCGGAGCCGAAGTCCCTGGCCCTGCCTTCCCTCTCCTTGCTTGCCAGCTCAATCTAGCCGGCAGCTAGGTGCTTGTGGTACATTTTAAGTAGATTTTCCCCTTTATTCGCAATGCTATGAGAATTATGAAAAAATAGGGTCAAAAGGGGAAAAGCAAGGTATGAAACAGCTGAAGCTGCGAGGGCAGTACCAGGGGAAATGCCTCTACTAATGGCTGAATGAACTACTTTCAGTGAGCTCTGCTACCAAATTGTGATACTGTTAACCTTAAATTAAGCCTTCAGCCTGAGTGCAGTGTTTAACCTATCCAGTGTTCACGTAGCCAGGACCTCACTGCTCTGTAAACTTTTTTTTTTTTTTTTTTTTTGGAACCAAAACCAAGTGTCTCCTGAGACCTCACAGAAAGACATGTTTGTCTGTCCCCTCAGCCCGGCGTGATATACCATCCAGAAACCTTACTGCCCTGCACATATAGGTGAGACTAAGAGCACGTTTCCTGTGAGAGTGTCTTCCTAAGGGAAACCTTGAAAATAATTAATAGTAGTCACAGCTGAAAGAATTGAATGGAACATTACTTCCCATTCCTGCTGCTGTGCAGGAAAAAAAAAAAAAAATCCCCCAAGAGTTTGCCAAAATGCCTAGCTGCAAGAGAGAAGTCTGAGACTACTCTGAGTCATAACCATATCCATTAAGCATCAAGATAATCAGAAGTCACCCTAATTTCCTCTTACAGCTGAAAGCAGTACGTGAGCCAGCGACCGCCAAAGTGAAAAGCCAATATTTTGCCAGAAAACAGACATTTTTCAGCAAACAGACATGTATCACTCAAAATAATATTTATTTTCACCATGCTGAAAATTTATTTTCACCAAACTGAAAATTTTCTCAATCTTCTTCTTCTGTCACTTTAAAAATAAAATGACAGAGTGACGAAAGTTTCTGATCCAACCACATTCTTCTTAAGAATGTTATAATTAGCCACATAGATGATGGCCAGCTTAGAAATAGTTAAGGGTAATCGTGAAGGGTAATTATGTGCTGAACTCCCCAGGATGTGAGCCAACAGTGCCTACTTTTAGCCAGCAAAAGCAGAAGTGGGTCTAGAGCCTCCTAAATTTTGGCCAGGCTTAAGTCTGATGACTCATTTCAGAGCAAAAGCTATGATTAGATTGCATGTACATAAACAGAAGTAGTAGCTTACAGTAAGCAGCGTGTGTGCCTAGACTGGCACTTGCAGGGAGCTTTCTTGAATTTCCAAGGGTTTCACACAGATGCAGTGATCCCACTGATTCACTGAGTCCAGATGGGAGCAAAACAGCAAGGCTGGTTTTGTACAGAGGAATTATTATCGTGCTTCCTCAGGAACAGCTTTTAGTAAATTCAAAGCTTTTATATTTTGAAGGGTATCGGTGGTTAATAAGTTGTTTCTAAGGAGACAAATATGTACTGTGAATTTTATTTTTGTTCATTTTTTCTGGAAACTATGATTAAACATTTTCCATGGGTGATTTTATTCATACTTCCTTACTGTAGGTTTTCCACACAATGGGCTTAACATTTTTTTGCTCTTTGTATTGCATCTCTTCATTCCGAGTCTCTACAGCTACCTGTTTTATGAAATGAGTTACCTTTTTTGTTGTTGTTGTTGTATTTGTTATATTAACAGCTTAAGTCGTGTTCCTATGTTCAGATTTATGGCTGAAAGATGCTAAATATATGGTGCCAAAACTTTGCTTTACAATGAGATTTCCCATTCGGTTTATATAGCATCATTAGGAAGTGCTTGTGACAGAAACTGTCAATGGATTTAAGCAGTGGCAGCCCTATACTTACTGAATGGGGAATGTTGCAGCAGATAGCCAATATAAGTTTATTTACACTAAGGTATTTAAGCACATCGCTGCAGTGTTGTAAAGGTATTTTTAGTTAACATATTGAACTAAAACTAAAAGGAATTGGACCAAATTAAGATAGTACCACCTGGAAAATTCTCCATTTGAGTTCCAAAAGAAGTCTGGAGCATTGTTTTTTAAAGAAGGACTGTGAACTGGGTTCAGAGGGACCTTCTGGGTAAATAAAATAAAATAAAATAAAATAAAATATTAAAGCAAATATTTTGAAGAATTAGATTGCTGGAACAAAGAAGATGCAAATGAACTGAGAAAACTTGTGTGGTTTCTTCTTCGGAAGGACTTTTTTAAGTTTTAAAAGATTACCGGAAAAACAAACCCCAAGTCGTTTATTCAAAGAGGCAAACAGTCCTGAAAGGGTTTGGGAAATATATACAGTGGACATTTCATGAGAGACTGTCATATCCTCCTCTGAGAGTAAATTTGTGTGAATACCTTTGTGGTGGAGGATCTGAGTGGGCAGATCAAAGTAATATACAGGCTCAAGGGAGACGGGGAGGGGGAAGGGAGGTTGACATAGGATCACATTTGGATTCAAGGGCTCCTCTTGGCTCGTTGAGTCCTGTCCACTGCTGTTACAAAGAGCCTTGTTATATAATTATTTTCATAACATGTTAATAAACTTCCATATTAAGTTAACTTGATCCCGTTCCTCTTCCTACTTCCCTTACTGTTCTTATTCTGGGAAGTTGTGCTGGAACCTCATTGCTCTGGTTACAAAAATTTTACATCTGGGCAGAAATCCTCTACAGCCAGTTTGTACCTATTTGCTCTTGTGGCTACGCTGACTTTTAGCTTGCATGGTTCTTCCTCCACGAAGGGGACATGAAGCCTCTAGGCTGTCTGTCCCCCTACTAATCCCAGTAACCCTTCCCAGAACATGCTCCAGTTCTACATATCTTGAAAATGAGTAATCAGAATTTTGTACAGTACCTCAAATCAGGCCACATCAGTGCCTACTCAGCTTCATTAATGCAATTCTCTTTATACAGTTTAGGATGACATTTGCTTTTTCTTCACAGTTGCATCAGACTGGTGTTTCATAGTCTAGTGACAAACTTTCTCATCACATGAGAACTTGTCAATGACCTTGTTTTATTCTGTTACATTGCTATTATTCTAATGTTATCTGTGTGTGATTAGTCTGATGTTCTTCCCTCTGGCCTGAGATCTCCTGACTCTCTGGGCAACCATTAACTATAATTAACAGATTCTACTTCTTGTGGCACCATCAGTTATGGAAATATAATATAGAAGAGTGGCCGTAAAACCATTCTCTGAGGAACTCCAATATATCATGATTCATCCCATTTAAAGGCAGTTCAGATTATTGACTCTATTGTTATCTAGAATACCCTTTCCCTCTCTTTCTTAAATATTGCTCCTAGGTGTACCAGTAGTCAACAGATTTATACAATTTATTGAATATCCTTATTGTAAGATTTGTGATTGCATTGCTTGTTCCTTGAGTATTTGAGGATGATTACCTAGGTGATTAAATGTTGCCCATTCAGCTTTTATTTTTTTTCTGCCATCTTAGAAATTAGACATTTCCAGTTCTATGTTTTCTTCAAATTTACCATTCAGCCCTACTATTATGTTCTACCTTCTTATTCTGCTTGAAAACTGAGTCAGAATACTCATTTTTGGGGCTCCACTTTAGACAGAAGTTGGATTTTTACCAGATCTTGTGAACAACTATATTTACATTAAAACTATGATTTATTATTTTTTTTCCAAATTTAATTTTCCCTCTAGTTTCCTACTAAATCTAATTGTAGTAAGAGCTACAGGTTTTGGCTTCTGTTTGAGAATATCATGCTGACCATCCTGAAAAGATGAAAAAAAAATCCTTTGAAAAAGAAAGGAAGGAAGAGTGTCTGGAGCCTTCTCCTCTGGGATTCATCTGTCTAAAGAGCATAAATAAGGTCTCTACCCTAGAAGGTGTGCAGTATTGTAGCTTCTCAGTGCAATACTGATTTGCTGTGGGAGATCAAAATATTCTTTTTAAAGTCATGAGGTGACATGGAGATCTGCTCTGTGTCCAAGAGAAACAGCTTAATTTTCATTATATGCTGAGAAGTAGCATTGAGATTGGGTGGCAAAATGTTTCAACTTCTCTCTCCCTCAGCATAGGAGATATTTCTGAGTACACTTATGTTTTTTGTCATTTCACACCCATTTTTATAAATGCAAGACTAAAGACCAGGCCTCACATGCAGATACCATACAGAGGCAATAACTGTGCTATTCCAGCCTTAGTCACACAATTCTTAAAATATATCCATTACATTTCTAAAGCTCTATGGAGCAGCATTTGCCTGCCCTTTAAATAAAGATTACAGACATCAGGTGTACTTCAGCATTTTACATCACCCGCATTTAGCTATGCCTGCCAAATACTTTGTTCCTTGAAGCAGTCCTCAGATCCAGCCTAAAACATGTGCCCCTGTGTTTTCATTAGGTGGTTGTTGAAGACAGACTGAAAATCACAATGCATCTTCAAGATATACACCCAAACGTCCACTATGAGGAGATCACCGGTTCATTTAATTAATAACCCCAGATAGCTTCTTGCTAGTCTGAAAGTGAGAAGCCAATACATTAATATTCTGTTTTGATGCCACATTTCCACATGCCTTTTTCTGGCAGTTTTCCTTAAAGACTTGTGAAGTTATTCATCCTTAGTTTCATGCCCAATGTGCTGCGAGCTTATGCTTTCTTTAGTCTACTGACATATATTATGGAAAAATCTGTTGTTGGTTGATATCTTCATCTGCACTGCTTTCAGCTACAACTCACATATGTTGTGGGGACTGATAAACTTGCCGAGTTCCCTGCAGTTTGTTATCGCTGTGGTTTCCAGAGAAGTTGCCCCAGATTCCAGAAGAAGAAGAGAATTCCTCTGAATGAAGATTACAGAGATAAGGAGCATGAAATTATGTGTTTGTCCTTCATTCTTAGATACACTTATCTATTATTAACTACTGTCTGGTGTGTATGAATGTAATAAGAGGTGAATGGTAGGAGATAAGAAAGAGAAGAGTGGATTTCAGGATTATTTCTCTGTTCAAAGGATTTTGTGCCTGTTTTACCCCTACTCACTCCCTCTTCCCACACCTTTCCTAGCATTTTAAAACTACAAGCTATGAAACGATGATAGGTAAAATATCACAGAATCAATCTTCATACTATTCCTAAAATATTTTCATCAGTTGGAAAATGATGGAGAAAGAAACTCAGCTCAGTAAGCTTACTGAGAAGTGAAAAGCCACAGCAGGAATTGCAGAAGAGAACTCCTTGAACCTGTATCTGTGCTTATTCACAATAAGACATTACAGAATTTAACTATCTTCTAGCCAAGGGGAGGATGTTATGTGTTCACTTACTAAAATACAAAAGCTAGAGAACAGTTTTCCACTGTCTCCATCTCACGTATTTTTGTTTTTCTGAGAATTTTCCTGTAGTGAAATGTAAGACGCTGACTTTGCAAAATATGTTGTTAAAATTTTGGAAAACATTTCCTGTTTTCTGTAAAACTTATGTGAGTGTAACTGCCAGTTTTTCCTTGAAACACTGAGGGAATCAGTGTCTGAGCATGGACTCATGGCACTTTGCTGGGAAATCCCACTTCATTATCAGTCTTATAGTCTTTTACTTTCTTTTTCTTTTCCTGAGTGCAGAGCCCTTTGCTTCTCTTGGAATCCATATTCAGCCTTGGCTGAATATGGTAAGGAGGAAATCCTTACCAGCGGTGAAATCCATATTACAGGTGTGTTTTACAAGACTTTTTTTATCAAGCAGGAGAGAAGCAGAAGAGGAAAACAATAAAGACATAAAATAAAGCATTTGCTTCTTGTCATCTAGGTGAAGATTGTAGAAAGACTCATTTATAACAGGCTGTGAGCCTTAATTACAAAGTTTATAGGTAGGTGATGTTTAGTCCTCACATCGCAGCCTCTTCCTTCCTCACCAGATCACTGTTCCTTGGAGCTCACAATGTGTCTGCATTTTCCTAAAAAATCAGTGCATCTTCCTCTCCAGGAAGTGGCTTGTTCTTTTATAGCAAAGCCAATCTTTGTCCTCTTTAAAGGCCATATATCCTCTGCTGTCTAGGGACAACAACCCTGGACACATCTGTCTAGACATACTAGAGCCTGCCTCCCTCTTCCTATACTCAAAAATGGACATTTCTTTAAGACTGGCTTTATAGAAAACCTCATGTATCCAAGAAGTATGGTGCAGAACTGTGATTTTGAATGGCATTTTTCTCTTTGCTGTCACACAATTTTCTTCATAACTATGCATGTAATACAAACCTAATTTTTTAATATGTAAGCCTGTATGGGTCGCTTCTCATTCCTTCTTTCCCATGCTATAAAACAAAACAAAACAAAATGCATCATCGTATTTTTTGAGTAAGCTGGACCCTAACATTTCAAAAATAAAGGACGGCCCATTAGTTCCCTGTTGATTCTTTGTGGTCCACTGGTAGGGAATGTGGGGTGCCCTATAAATGTTATTTGATAAAAGCTGAGGCTGGGCACCCTGCTGTTTTTAAGGATCATGCTGAGACGAACTGCTGGTAGGATATGCAAGACAGCAGATTTGTTTATCCTTATTTCTCCGCTCACATCCCTGAGCACACATGGTTGCTGTTTTTGTTTTGACTAATTTTGACTTTTTTTTTTTTAAATGTGAGAAAAGTGGTCAAAATGATGTAATCCCCGTCTGAAGTTCGGGCGCGTGTGAAAGAGTGGAAATGCTGACAGGCCTCTGGCTCGAGCTGTCCTCCAGGCTGAAGGCTGCCCTGCCGCCTCTGCCCCCTTCGCCTCATTGTTCTCAGACACCCGAAGGAGGAAACCAGGCAGCGGCGTGAGGAAGCTCGCACGCTTCAAACGTGCGCTCGGTGGGCTCTGTCAGACTCCAAGGGGATTGCCCAAGGCCTTGTACCAGCCCAAAATGTGATATATTCGCTGCTCTTATTTGCTCGGATCTACTTTATGACTTCCCTGAGACCCAATCAGTTGTGGTTTTAATTATTTTAAATTGCATCCTGTCGTTAAGATCTGCCAACAATGACAACAAATGTTGTTCATTTTGTCTTCTAGATTTTACTTATCCTTATATGTGTTGATTTTGTTGGTTTCTTAAATTGAAAGCCATTTTCTTCCTGTGCAGGTTTTTCCTGTTAAACAGACCCACAACAAATATTTTGTTTATCGATATTAATTACTTGTATTAGTGTAAAATATTCAGGCAATCAGATATTGGACAATGATTGCCTTGTGTAAGGTAGTGTACATAGACAGAATGAAAGAGATCTGTTCTACTGTAACATGTTTACAGTCAAAGCATAAGCAAAATGTCAAGAGGTGAAGTTTGTAGACCAGCCCTACCACCTTTAATCTTTTTGTGTTATAGCTGAGTAAGTGACATGGATTTAAAATGCCCTAGGTGTAGATTAAGATGCATTTAGGGGCAGAGATACATGTTTATAAGAATGTAAGCAATACTGCAGTAGAATGTGTATGCATCATCTTCATGCTGATTAAATTAAGTTGGGCTAATAGGAACTGGGATTCCAGGAAGAATGTCAAATGGAAGACATAAGAAAAGAGAGTTGAGCTGGGACTTTCTAGAAACATGGTTAGGAAAACAGACTTGGCAGGAGATAACAAGTTGGTGAACTCAGTTTGCTTTTGAGAGAACTCAATAGCTTTGTATCAGTGATAAAGTAACTGGACAATTTTTTTGTTTTGTTTTTCTTTTATTGAACTCAAGCTTGTAGTAGAGGTGCACTCTTGCTTCATATGTATGTTGTTTAGCTTACTGCCCCACACCTGGAGAAGTAATAATCAAGGTAGGATGATGGAAATTGCAGGCAGACAGACCACCAGGTGTAAAGAAAGGATGCAGTCTCTACTAAACATATGGAAGAAGTCATCTCATTTTTGTGGTGATCCTGACATTATAAGAGTGCAGTGCAAATTTAAGAGTGCAAGGAATTTGTGCTGTTTAAAGAACTAGCAAAGATCTCCTTGATATATGTAGCAGTCAATGTATTTGTCTAAAGACAATTCCAAAGGTATTTTTCCCAACCATCATTCAGATTTAGCCCAAGTTAATTTATTGATAATCACTGAGATAATTTTGTGATTGCAATATATATATATTAATGCAGAGATTATCATGTGTTTTTATCAGTGTAATATATTCATCCCGATTCCAACTCCATTCTGATTAATGCTGCATCTGAAGGCTTCTGGCATGAGGAAGTAGTTTTACATTATATCTTCCTGGGTGAGATCCTTCTAACCAAATGAAGATGTCTACGTGATGCATGACCCCGGAGCTAATCCCCCTACCTTTGCTGTCAATGGCACTCTTATGGAACATTTTGTCTTACACTAAGACGGATGACTCAAAACTTAAGGAAATGCATCCTATCCTTTGCTCTGTTGGATTCCACTTGTAAACATCATTTTAGTATTACTTGTGGGATCCACAAGTATCTAAGTATTAAGTGATTTATCCTGTTACGTAGTAGATTGGCAACTGATTTATTGTGAGATTAAGTCATTTACCCCAAATCACAAAAGATATTTTAAGAAATTTTGGAAATGAAAAATTATCTTGGCTTCAACCTTGCAGACTAGACAGAACATCCTTCCCCTCTTCCTGATTTTTTGAAGCTATATATAGGAACTTTATCTCTGTATGTATCTCTGTATGTCATGCAGCTGTATTTACTTCTTAATTCTGATTCAAACGCATGGTTAAATACCACTGAAACTAAACTGGATTTCATCATCTGGCTTAGGTTCTTCCCTGAATTTTGCCCTTGTCACAATGTCGTAAATAAGACAATAATTTAGCTTGGAAGGGGTCTTAAGAACCTCATCTGGTCTAAACCCCTTGCCCCACTCAAAATGGAGTCAACTTTGCAATTGCACCATGTTGCCTATGGCCTTGAGTATCTCTGAAGATGGGGAGCCTGTTCTACCTGAGCACTTCATTGGAAAGATTTTTTTTCTTATATCTAATAGGAGCTTCTATGGTTGCTGCAACTTGCCTCTCCAAGAAGAATCTGTTTTCTGTAACCACCCATTAATTAGCTGTAGAGAGAGATCAGATCCATTCTTAGCCTTCTGTAGTCCAAACTGAGTGAATCCAGTTCTCTCACGCTCTCCTTGTATGTCATGTTCTCCAGTGCCTTAAAAATTCTGTTCCCTCTTGTACTGGTCTCTAGCTTGTCTGCGTGTTAGTGCTGAAGATCCCTGAACTGGTCACCATAATTCAGATTTATCTCATAAGTGCTGAGCAGAGGGAAAAAACACAAAATTCAGTCTGTGGGCTATGCTCTTACTAATGCAGCACATGGTTGTTATTCACTGCTGCAGAGTGGACAATATGGCACTAATATCACAAGCATTATGCAGGTCCTGCTTTTATTCATAACCATGCGAAAACACTCCTATTTGTTGCCGAAAGGCTGTATTTCTGCCATGGGCAAGAAGAAATTAGTATGAGAAAATTCCACAAATTCAGCACACGCTACCTGCCTTTGGACTTCAGTTCCAAACCCTGTTTGGTTTCAAAACCATATTAGGTGATTTATTCTGTTTTGTCTATACTTAATGCAATGTACTATTTTAATGCATATCTCTCAGCTGAACAGTGAAATGTTCTCCATGCAAAACTGTCTTGCTCTTGTAAGGTAATAGCATCCTTTATAGGAGCTGACTGCTTTTGGGTGAGGGTTGTACTCAGTGAAACTATGGCAAACTTAAATACACCAGGCAAAAAGTAACTATTGTTGTACCATATTTTACATTTGGGTTTTCATGCCGGAAAAACAAACAAACAAACAAACAAACAAACAAACATGTTTTCATGCAATAGTTTCTATTTTGAGTGATAAAGGCTAAGCTTGTCAGATTGAAGATGCTCAGTAGAAGACCAAACTGTGAAATCAATCAGAAACTTTGCTATTAATATCTTTCTAGTCTCTTTGTAGGTGCTGGGCAATTGCTTCATCCCCTCTGAAATTCAAAGCTAGAGGAGAAAAAAAGAGGAGAAAACAGAATAAGAATGGTGCCAGATGTTAAAAAAAAAAAAAAAAAAAAAAAAACAGAAAAGTATTGAAAGTATTTTTTAGACCTAAGCAGATACCTGAGTGGACAAATTCCAGTGTTAGCAGCAGCTAGGATGTGGGTTTTGATCCTGAACTGCTACCAAACAGGCTGTTCACTGGAGGGAAGACCTGCATCTGTCCCCTCTGTGTCTCCTCAGGAAGAGGCAGAGATTCAAAACACAAAATTAAAGAGAAATCAAGTGTCCACTTGAGTGGCATATCGCACCAGTGCTATCGTCCACCATTGCATTACCTGTCTTCCAGGTGAGCACATTCACCCCTAAATCATATTTTCCTATGAGTATATCTAAATGAGGGGCTTGGACTTCTCCAATTTTTGCATCTCAGAATTCATGCATCCTGACTTCATGTTCGAGCAAGACTTCACAGCCATCTAACCTTCCTTCTGTGACTTCATTTCCCTAGGGAGGACGTGCAGGACTGCATGTGGTGGGGAGGTGTATGGGTCCTGGTATCTGCGGGTAGCTGGGAGAGGGAAGTAGAGGGCACACCACCAAGAGTGTCTGCCCTGTGGTTCAGACATAGCCTTTGATGTCACCTGCAGTCCTACAACCAGGCAAGGCAAAAACATGTCCTAATTAGCTGGAATGTGCTCCAAACGCTCATCAAATTCCTGTCTAGTGTGTAAAATATTTTCTTAAAACAAATGGAAGAGAACTACATAGGCTTGAGTGTCACGTGTTCCAGAAACTTTCTTGCACTGTTTTCATCGTTTATGTACAGATCCCTCTCTTTTGGATGACTTGGCAGACCCCTAAGGCTCTTTCAGATGTTTAGTATTTGACTTTTCTTTAAACACGAGTTAATTTTCTGGTGATGGGTTGAGTTATTGTTCGTAGCCTTTTGTGGTCCCTGGTTGACATTTCCTATTATTTAAACAGCTAATCAGCCTTATTTTATTAGGTGTAAATGTTTTTCCATGCTCTGACTGGCAAACACTAATCTCTAAACTTCAGTAGCATGTAAGAATTTATTGCCTGTTAATTGTGCCCTAGGGTGCAGTGACTTTTAAAAGTGAAATAACAATCATTATGTCTCCCTGTATAGTCTCCCTATATATATATGTACATATATATAATATACACATTTAAATGCCTGTGTTGTAGCATATGTCTTGCTGGTATTATCAGACATTCAGAGGGCAGCCATTTAAAATTGTACTGATTTGTGGAATTTTGGGTATTAATACTAATAAAAAATACAAAGATATGGTTGCTTTGCTTCTGTCCACAAGCAATTGCTTCTAAATGGTTTTGTATTTTTGGTTCTGACTGTCCTTATGACAGCATAAGTACCAGATTGTGTGGTTGTTACATGATTTTACTCTTTATGCATAATGACTTTAAAGCCTCTTACATTCTGCTGCTTCTGTAAGGGATTTCTTGGCATTATACTCTATTATTTTGATATTTTGTATGTTATGTGTCAACAGAAATACTTCTCAATGTGTGACTCAGTGATAACACACTGAGTTTTCACTTCACTTTTCAACTCATTTGCCTTTATGTCATAAATTCTGAATGTTTTGTGGGATCTTATTCAGCCACCCACTCTTCCTTCTACAATCCTTTTCTCAGAAACAACAAATTAGTCAAAATTCCTTCTACTTGTCTCTAAATATATTCCTTAATGTGACTATGAATTCATGCAAGGATTCATTGTCAGTTTAGGGCCAACTTAATATAAATTCTCTTTATTTTCTAGGCTAATGTCTGTCCTTGGAAAATGTACCAGGTGAAAAACTGTGAAGGGACTGGAAGAATGATACCATACTCTAACTGCTGAACATTTTGATCGGGGACTTCCGATGTGGGTTTCTATAGAGTAAGATTAATGCGTTGCTTACACATTTTGGAATCCTAATGTGGTTCCCTTAGAACTCCTAAGGAAATGACTCCATAACTGCGAGTGATTAGATACAATATAGAGAGTGTGTGTGTGATTGGAAGGGGAAGCAGTGTCCTTGATTGCACAGTTTTATTCTTTTTGGGCCTCATTCCCAAGCATCTAAAAATATGCTGCACTGATCCCTTTTATTCTGAGGCTATATCCTACCTCTTACTTCAGCTGCCACTTCCTTTTGGCTTACCTTCTTTGAGTTCTGACCCTGCAAGATATACTGTCTAAAACTGCTTCAGCCGTAGATATCTAAAACCAGACAACCAGGGGGATAACTGTGTCCTGTTATTCCAAAGGATGCAGAACATTTGCACCTCCCATTAACTTAATTTAACAATGCCAATTCTTAGCACCTTTAGAATTAAGGAAATGTTTTCATGATAAGACAAGAACCTCAGTATGAACTTCTTAGCCTGTGTCTCTTCTTACAAGTCTTTGCCACAAGATAAGGGTGTACAAGCAGAAGAAGTTATATAGAACTCTATTAATCCTTTAGAATAGGCTACAAAGTAGAGTTTTGTATTATTTTAGAAAATAAGAAGTTCAATGGAAGTCTTGTATTGCTACCTACCTGTTGCAGTGCTGCTCCAGTAGGCTTCACTTGGGTGGATTTGGATGAGACAAGGAATGCAAAGAGAGGCTCACTAAAGGTCTTTCAAAGTGTTTACAGAGATGTCACACAATTTTATATATATTAGAGAGCATACAGAAAGGTAAAATAAAAATAGTCAGATAGACCATGTACAGTAAGTTATGCTATCTAAAGGAAGGGGAATAGGGAGTGAAGACATACTGAATAATAAATAATATAGTCACTCTGACAGCAAAAATGGTAAGCAGGATATACTGGAACTTTTTAAGAATATTTTTACAAATTTCTGTCCCAAACTTGCATTTTACATCTAATGGAAATGTTTCTGCTATCCCTTTAGACTAACAATACAGGAGAAAAGGAGTTATCAAAATGACAAGAGGGTTTCAGGAGGCTTGGAAGGATGTCAAGATTTTGCAGCCATGTTACAGGATAAAATATCACATTTACAGTGTGCTTACAGTGTACCAGACAGTGCTAGCCAGGGAAACAAAACCTTCTGGGGTCCCCTGATAAACCTATGCACTCCATTTCTTTCCATTCCATTCTACTTTTATTTTGGTTTGATTTGTTTTATTTTGTTAATTGCCGGAAACTCTAAGGTGAAGAGCCTACTGCTTTTGCTGGCAGGAATGGAAAGGGCGATTCTACAGTCACTGTGTGGGCTGCCACAGAGGAGGTTTTATGCTTCTGCTTAAGTTTCTTCCTCATTAGCTCAACAGTTTCCTGGCTGACACCAATATCTGTTTTACAGTCAGGGACTACCCTTTTCCACTATTGCAGTCTTATCTCCCGACATTACTGTCATCTCTGATTCCCCTGCTGCTGCTCCTCCACAAGTTATGAAGTAAGTACAGTGTTTACAGATTGTCAGAGATGGTTTTATTGCCTAATTTTGTAGGCAGCTTACATGACAGTCTCCAAAAATCTTGAATTTCAGAACCTGGTACTTTCTGAAGATCCGGTCCACTTAATATACTTCTAGTTGGACACTTACAGTTAGGAGCACCCAACACCACTACTTCACTTGTGGAAGTTCTGGCTCTAATGGGTGCATCCATTCCCTCACCACATTAACACTGTGTGCCAAGGTGTCACTTTTATCGGTGTTCTCACAGTATCCAAGCTGAGGCTTGGCTTTGGGATCTTATTTTTCTTATGGTCCAAATACATTTATTATACTGACCATAATCACTGCATTAGTGGTGTTTTCTCTCTCTCATACAGGAATCAAGCCTCATGATGACTTCAGTTCAGCCTTCTTTCTGTCTTCTATACTTTTGCAGCATAGGAAGCTCAATAATGACATTGATCTCCTTTAGAAGATGTTTTCAGATCTATTTCTGTAGCATTTCTGACACAAAGGTTTAGGGTATTTGTGTTTGTTTTTTTTCTTGACAGAGAATTTGACATAGAACAGCTTTATCATTGCCAAGATCCTGCAAGAACCCAGAAGCCCATCATTTGTTGATTGTTCCCATCTCTATAAAGGCACTTCTATTGTTTGCAGGTTCTTACAGCTCCTCCACTGAATTTCATGGGCCCAAGGGGAAATCCACTGGTGATCCATTGCTCTAGATAATATTTGATTAATTAGGGAGAGGGAGGAGGGAGAAGGGCAGATAAACCAGATTAAAAAAGAAAGAAGAAAAAAACACAGCTAAAGCAAACATCAGTCAGTTAGGTTATTAAAACATATAAGCATGCAACAGAGAAAAGGAAAGGCAGTGCAGCTGTTGATTACAGAGCACAGAGTCATCAAAATTGATGCTGACCTTCTGCTACTCCCACATCATGGAGGACCTTGTGGAAGAACATCAGGCGGACTCACACAGCCACCTGGGTGTTCCTGTTGGCGGCATGAGCTGGATCCACTCAAGGATGAGAGTTGGCTCAGTGGAGATCTTGGCAAGGGGATGATGTAGAATGCATTTCCAGCACTGTAATACTAATTAGGGAGACATGGACACGTCCTTAATCTAAATCTATGTTAGTTGTGTCTGAATTAGGATATGTTTAGTATTTTTTCTGATGTATTACTTGCATTTGGCAGAATGCACAGAGCTGGAAGAGGGCCCTGTGAGGCTGAAATACAGACAAGTATGAAATTACTCTAAAAAATTGTGGAAGCATCTTTGACAATGGTAATATAACTTACTTGGTATTACTTGGAAAAAAACACTGCATTATTTGAAATTCTGTATTGTTAAGTTCTTCAGTATTATAATCCAGAAATTAAGCTAAAGTGAACTTAAAGCTAAAGGAACCTCAGATAAATACTACTATTGTTGAAATTAACCCAAAAGAAGTCAATTTTCTTCCAGGTTTTAAACCCATTTTAAATTGTCAGGCTCTGTTCTAGTCTTTATGGGTCCTTTAGCAGTGATACACTGCCAGCAGAACAGGAGGGGCATGTGAGTTTCTGATTTTTTATTACCAGTTTCTGTATGTACCAAAATTTGGGTTTGCTATAAATTGTTTTAGTTACAAGGCACAAGAGGTGGGTAATGTTTTTCAAGAATCTGGCCAGTTGAATAAAATTGTGTTGAACAAGAAGCTTGTGCTAGGTTAGGGGAAGTGGTTCAACAGCAGCATGGGTCTGTGGGTATCTCCAGTCTTTCTTGGCTAGAAAAGGATAAATAGTTTTTGTTCTTGGCCTTTTTCTTCAAAAAAGGAGAAAGATAAGTACAAATGAATGTGGGCAAGCAGATATTTAAATAAAAGATGTTTGTAACGTCTGTTCTCTACATTCTGCTCACAGTGCTCAGAAGTACATTATTAACTGCTGTTGGCTAAATGAAATTCTGGGATTTGGAAGAGGAAAATATGAATTCTTGCTTAGTTGTCTCTAGGAATTTCCAGCTATCTGACCAGAAGAAGTAGATTTTAATGTATATTTTCCATAGTTCTCAAGAAAAAAAGTATACTGATTGGTTCATCTGCCTGCTATTAACCATCAAATCATTTAAAGAGTATTTTCAGTTGATTTTTATGGAACTATTTTTTTCTTTCTTTCCTGTTTCTGCAGCATTAGTTTCTCTCATGTTCTTTGACTCTGATTCTAGTCTTATCTTTCTCTCCCTGTGATTATTTAATGACTACTTCCATTTCCATAGCAATCATCTTACTATTGTTTTATGTCTCTGTGCCCAGGGCTACTGCTGTTTGCCAGCATACTTCATGTTTTCTTTTTTAATTAGTAGCTGAAAACACCACGCAGAAAAGCATAAAATGATGTATTGCTATGCTCTGGAGCAGTGGCTGTGGCATAGCTTCGAGGAAGTAGTTTGTAAAGCTATTTAAAAGTTTTAAAGATTTAAATCATTACATTTAAAAGGGTGAAGTGATTTACAACCTGGACATTTTTCTTCTGTAATTGTAGCAATTTGAAAGAGAGACTGAGGAAAAGGTAAATGTGTACTTATGATACTTTATCCAGATGGTACAGGCTCTATGTTCTTGTATATGACAGACATTTTTTTATTACATGGACATTTATTTTTCTTGTCCTTCTATTTCCTTAAAAGAAGAAGAAAAAAAAAAAAAAAAGGCTAGGTCTCTTTCAGCTGACAATGATAGGTTTGACCCCACAATAACCATGTGTAGTTTCTAGGTAAGTACAACTGAAGTCTAGACAACTAAGAACAGTGCAAACTAAGGGAAACCTAAGAAAGGAAGCATAATCTCTTTAAGGTAAAGAAGCAATTAATGAAATAAAATAAATAAATAACAGCAGCAACAACAACAACAAAAAACAATAACAAAGCACTACAAAAAAATAAAAATAAAAAATGAAGTAATATAATGAAAATGTAACCAAAGAAGTCACTTGTGAAAGAGAGAAAAAGGAAATGCTCTGTCATATCTGCAGGCTCCTGGCTTTCAAAGCCTTACCAAACAAGACAAGTCCTTGGAAACAGGAGACAGAGAGAGACTGAGGGAAGAACACTCTTAAAGAATGCCAACCGAAAATGAAACACCGTACCAGATGCTGTAATATTTCCCATCACAATTGAAGTGAAAGATGCCAATATTTTATTTTTATTTTTATTTTTTTCACAGGAATGGTGCAGGTGAAGATTAACTTATGGGGAAACACTTAAAAGTTTGTATGGCAGTGATGAGGAAACATCATGAAGTCTCTTCTGTTAAATAAAAGGAAGTTGTAAACACAATGGCAAAGAAAGGTGAACAAAGTGACGGTGGCATCTGACTGTGTGCTATGTTTTGTTCAGAGACAGAGGAGCTTTCTGCAATATTATCCAAAGCAGAATAAAGGAAACAACTTACGATAAATAAGGGAAGCACAGGCTGAATTTAAAAATAAGGAAGATCAGTTCTTCAACCGCAATTCCTCAAGCTACTGCCTGTGAGTTAATTTTGATTCTGGAAAAAGTAAACCACAGAATAATTTTAATTTCCATATTTCAGCCAGAACACACACACACACATTCTCCTCTCAGGCAGGGAAGCCAAGAGAATCAGAGGAAAATAAACATAAAAGCATCTCAGCCTACTTTTCATTGAAGTGGAAAAAAAACGTAACAACCCTCCAAGAAATTCTCTTTAGATTTTCTTTTTTCTAAAAAGGATGGGTATTCTTTGCATTAACAAAAGATTGACAACCCTTAAACAGAGTGTTAAATGGGAAAGAAAAAGAAAATAGCAGACACTCCTCATTCAGTTTATAGGTGAAAAGATGATGTTTAGACAACAACCATACCAATACACTCGGGAATATCTTAGGAGTTGTGGTATGCCATTATATTGATGAACTTTGTCAGTGGTTTATGTCAAGATTCATGGATTAAAAGTTACATCCAATTTAGATTTCAGCAGGAATAAAAATCAATATCAATTACTTTCCCTTCCTGTTTTGTATTGATGCTGACTTCACTAAGAGTTAAAGTCTATTCTACTGAATTGACATTGCTGGAAGATCTTAGTGGTGCTGGCAAAATGGTGTAGTAAACTCACAAAAGAAGGTTCTTCATCACTGCAAAAGAGATGGGAGAGCCAATGTCAGAGCTTTTAAACTCATTTTCTCAGGAAGGAAAAAAGTTCAGGAAGAATTTCTGTTTTCATACCTTCCAGGAAGAATGCCACTAGTTGACAATGAAGCAGCTACATTCACCACCTTTGACATGACTTGGTTGCTGAAATGCAACCTAAAGTCCTTCCAATTTAAGTGTTGTCCCACCTGTGCTTAGGGAAAACTACTGAGAAAACACAAAAAAACATATCTCCACCAAACACCAGAGCCTGGAAGGCAGATCCTCCTTGAGGCCAGGCACAGTCCATGCAACAGTTTGCAGTAGGGTGCCTTACACGTAGCTCAGGAACAGCCTCAACCAAACATATATGTGTTGTTTCCAGATCCAAGCTGGCTTTCTTTGGTCACCTGAACTCATTCATCTCCTTGGTATTTCCAGTTCTAAGGTTAATGATACTACCTCTGTGAGTCTGGGTCTGTCTGCACCCACTGGTATGATCATGTCCTTGAGCCAGGCAAGCCAAAGCCTCCTTTGGTCTCTGAGCCTTGTGTTTCCTGCTGTTTCCCTCTGGGCCCTCAAAGGTGTGCAGACAGTAGAAAACATCAGTTGCAAGGACTTAGTCTAAATCTAGGCCTAAATGCCTTTGAAAGTAAATTCCTTGGAAAGTATCAGGTATTAAGTGGTATTAAATTACAACAAATTTCAAAAGAACTCAGCAGTGCCTTATCTGTAACATGAGCCAGAACAGAAGATGGAACTTTCTGAGATATGTCGATAAGAAAGCCTGAGGGACAATTCACTTGTCCAAACACTGGCATCTGGAGATGTAGTGGAGTTGTGGAGGCCCCAGTGAACTCTAGGCGTTGGATCTCTCATGAAATCTAGACATTGCTCCTGAGGAACCTGGTCATTCTTGACCCACACCATCCCTTGGTGAATGACTCCTATGCCCCAGGTTATTAGAGGTGGGGTTAGACACCTATGTTTGGCACCAAACTGAGCCCTGTGTGTCCGCCAGATTGGTGAGGGTTATCAAAGGAACACAAAGTATTCCTCTCAACAGAGTTGAGGGGAAAAAAATATTTCATAACACATTTTCAGCTTGAGGGAACTCTCCATCCTGGACAGAGAGGCTGGGGAAGCCTTTTAATGCCCTCAGCAGGATGTAGTCACTGAAAAGCAGGCTGTTTCAGAACAAAGCATGTTCCTTACAGAAATGTTGCACATTTTCATCTGTTGATTCTTTGAAAGAGCTTCAGGATCTTCCAGTGGGAGGAGAAACAGAAAAACAAGCAGGTACATTTCCTGTGAGTCACAAAACTAAGCATTCACTTTTAGATCCACGTATTTGGTTTTGAATAGACTGGGGTTTCACAGACACCTTGCTTTTTGTTTCAATTGTGCAGCAGTCTTCTGAAACAGTATGCAGTTTTGATGGTTGGAAACTATCAGCTACATTTCCAGAGTGTTATCTCCTAATACAACAGTGTGTTTTATTTTATTTAACCTTAAAATATCCTGCTCTTCTTTTCTGCCAAGTGCCCATCTCTTTCTTTAGCAAGGTGAAACAAAACTTTTTGATCCTTTTCTAGCATTACAAATTGCTGTGTAAATATGTAGGAGAGAGTAGATCTCCAATAAAACCACATTTCAAAGTGAAATATTTCTGTACATAACACTAAAAATAACTCACCAAAATCTCTGAGCCAAGCTATGGTCACAGCCCCATGAGACCGGAAAGCAGGATGGTTCAGTGAGTTCTGCTTTGACTCCTCAAGTATATCTGCTGTCAGTTTGGCAATCATACTTTGGCGATGACCGAGCAAAAAAATCTGGATGTAGTCAGTGTCTCAGAATGGTCACAATGCATCAGTATGAAATTTCCATGAAAAGCTGTGGTGGTTTTTTTATTCTCAATAAATATGAGTTAAAACTGGGATAGATGAAGGGAGCATTTGCTAGAGCAACCCTGTCCTATGAAAGGAGGCAATTATAATAAAAATAAAGCTGATTACCTCTGAAATAAATAATTATCAAGGAGTAAATACCAGTAAATAGATGGTATTTAAGTTAGAAAGACAATGTCAGCATAAAAACAGAAAATTGTAAACTTGGAATTAATTCGCTTAGGCTGGAAATAAGAGTAATTTCTCTAATGTGGGGCAATAAGGTTCTCATACAGTATAGAAAGAATGGGGACAGCAGAAAATGTAAGCATATAGCACTGTTTTCTAAAGAAATGAGAGTTGTGTGAGCACCTGTGTGTACCCACACGGTTCCTACCTCACCAAAAAAGCACTTTGGAATATGTGTTCCAGTATAATTAAAGCTGATATAAAGGAATGGGTTTTAAAGCTAATTATATTTCTGCAGATTTCATCAAAATGGGGGCCAGGTAAAGTAAAGACAACAACCCATAAGGGAAACAACCGAGGGAAAGGCTTTGGTGTGAACTCATACCCTGTTAGTCATCAGCGAGTCCCTGGGCATTTAAATGCCGTATGAACGCTCGCCCATGGGAAAAGCATCGAACAGAGCTCACACTTTCTCAAACACCGAAACCTCAAGCTACATAGGAAACCAGGTTTCCGTCATTCCTGTGGTCACAGCACTGCATTTCTAATGCTGGAGCCTGATATATACTGAAGGGGATTGAATAACGTGTCTGTCTGCAGGAGGAGTACTTTTGACGACTTGACCGAGAGAATTTGTTTTCTGACACCGTCACTCATGCCATGTGTAACTGGGCACATCATTTCGTCTGTATGGGACCTCTAAAATTACAATGTTAGCACAAATTTACCTCTCACAAAGCAGACAGCTGACAACTACAGCCAGATCATGTTCTACAGTGTTTGCATTAGATCTGTTAACGATGGTGATGTTTTTGGGGGGATCATATTGATTGTGAACAGTTACAAATCTTTCCCCATCCAGACATATTGATCATTTCAAACACACTGAATTTTTTATATAGTTTGTACTGTACAAAGAAATCACAGGTAGAGGAGATATTACCTCCTGGGTGTGTTTTTTTGTTTCATGGTTATGAAATATTTCTGTGGCAACTTCAACAATAGCTTTCATGGAACAGGAAAAACAAAGAGTTTATTTTTAGGTGCTCATTTGGTATATCCTATCCCTTAGGGCTGTGCCTATTTCCTCTCTTAATAAGCCTCATCCATCTCACCAAAATGATGGACATCTTAACTTCGTTGCTGGCTGAATCCAGGGTAAAGCCGGAGATGACTAGCAGAGGCTAGCTGGTTCCCACGTTTCTAAATTCGAAAGAACACTTCGTATTTTGCCACGAAGAGTTCAGGCACGTAAGACACAGCCGGGCGCAAGGAGGGCATCTCTCCCATTTCCAACCAGTTCCCAACTGGGATCTGAGCTGGGCTGGGTGTTTTTTCCCTGGCTTGGTGTTAGCAGTTTCAGTACGGATCGTCTGATACCCAGTGATCAGCTTGAGTACATCACGGCACAGATGCTGAACGATGGCAGCAGCAACAGCAGCAGCAATAACCAGAGAAACCCTGCCCGTAGCAGCCCATGGCAGCCCGTAGGCACTTACGTGCTCTCTGTTCCAAAAATCGTGAGCAGCTCTGTCGATTATCAGAGGTCTTTAGACAACTCCATCCCTCATTCTGATGGGAGTTAGGCACTTCAATGCCTTTAAGGATTTGTGCCTCTGGGGCTCGTCCTAGATAACAGAAGTCTATGGTGGAGTCTGTGGGAGATAAACTCGAATTGCCCACATCTGAGGGCTGGGGGAAGGGAGGCAGCACCACAGGCAGGAGGAGCACGGCTTTTCCTGCCTGCTCTCCGGCAGCTGGTGTGCTGACAGCCTTAAAAACTGCTGGAGCTGGGATTATGTGGGGGCTAAGGGCCATCATAGGCAAGAGTAGGGCACGGTGTTAGAAAGAGCAGACCCAAACCTGGGTCTCGGTGGAGGGAGGCAAAGACAGCTGTAGTGTCAGATGTAGGATGTAGGATGTAGGATGTAGGATGATGTTCACCATCATCCCCAACCAGCTGTGTTCAGCAGTCAGCACCTTGCAAGCTGCTACAAACCCAGGTGACCTGCTCTGCCTTGGGGTTTTTGTTCTGTTTTGTTTTCACAGCAAAACAGACACACAAAAAAAATTAGTCAGATTTAGCATTTTTTTTAAATGAACCCTGCCGCTGGACCCTAGAAATCCCATTCTATTTTATATAATTACCCTTAAGGGTTCCTGTACCCTCTTTCCCCAAAATGTCATTAAATCAGCCCATCTACATGTGTGAAGAGGGACATTAGGCTTTCTTTTTTATGACAAACAGACACATTTAAAGAAAACGATTTGCATTTTCTGGTAATGAGTCGGGCAGAGCAACTCCATCCCTCAGACAGAGCTGCCAGAAAACGGTCAGAGCAGGAGCCTGACCCTGCTGCTCCTGCTGGGCATAGACTTTCCTTGGAAATAGGTTCTTTATCCTATTAGGAACGGCAGGAACTCGCCCTTAATAAGAATTAATAAGAAAATTTATAAGAACTATTTTAAGAATGCAAATTCTTCTTCTGAGAGCTCTTTCAAGGAAAAATTAACTTTTCAGGATTTATTTAACAATGAATCAGCAGCAAGGGATAGCATCAGCAGCACTGAATGAACCCAAGTACCCAAGGATCCAAATATCCTCCTTTGGACTGATGGATCCTTGGAGAGCAGGACTAAAGTCTTTCAGCCATTATTACTTATTTAAGAGAAAGAAAGACATTATATTTTTAAAGCCTCTGGCAGGAAAGCATGCCTCCCAAAGTGCCTTTGCAAACAACGCGGCTCCTCTTCAGATGTGACTGATCTTTTCCTGCTAAGAAGCTGCTGGGGCTTGCAGCTGGCCCTGGCACCGAGGTTCCCCCCGGGAGGAAGGGGGCCACGGTGTTCCCGGGCCGGGGCTGGCTGTGGGGGGACCGGGACACCCCGGACAGCAGCGGGGGGACCCCGTGAGCTTCTTCCCGGTGCTGGAGGGGCTGCGGGTCCTCGCACTTAGCCTTGGGGGGCAGGCAGGAAGAGACTCCCCATCCCCGGTGGTTTTGTTCCGGCTCGCACACGTCGGAAGCGGGGTTGAAGCCGTGCGATGGCTTTTTTTTTTTTTTTTTTTTTTTTTTTTTTTGTGGAAAAGGAGAGGCATCTGCAGGCATTTCGGTGCATCCCCGAGGGCCGAGAGGGGCCGGTACCCGCTGCCCGCCCGCAGCATCCCTCCCGGCCCCCAGCTCTCTCTCTCTCTATTTTTTTTTCTTTTCCTTTTTTTTTTAAAAAAAAAAAAAAAATGTTCCTCCCCCAAAGATCAAAAGCTCCTTGCTGTTGCACAAGGACTATTTTCTCAGGCGTCCTTCCCCACCACGGCTTTGTGAACAGGACAATAGACTCCTGTGTCAGTGCTGTTGGCACCGGCCTTGCATAATACAGGAAGCAGCATTTCCTTTCGGGGGTGGAAAATTAACTTGGATCGTGCGTTTCTCTTTTTATTGCTGAATCGTCCACACCCCGGGAAATTGGGCTCGCAGGCTCTCGGGAAGGGGAGAGGCACTGCCTCCTCTCCGCATCCTCCCGGAGCAGGGGAAGACCCGAGCCCGGCTCCGCTGCCCGCTCCGCCCCGCTCCGCCCCTCTCCGCCCCGGCCACGCGTGGTAATGGGGCTTGGAAAGGGCTTTTTCCGAGCCGGCAGGGGCTGTCAGGGTTTGCAGGTGGGAAGGAGGTATAGTAAGGCCTCTGGAGGTGCAGAATTTAGGGGGAGTTTCGGCTCCGTGTGTGTGATGTGGTATGAGCATCCCATGGTGTTATGAGCATCCCATGGCGCGCCCGCCCTTCAAGTGATGGGCTCTTCATTACCATGCGATGTTTGGGGGTGGGTTTGGTGAGTGCAGCTGGCTGCTGGCTTCTCAGCCTTCCCTGGCTGCCCCTAACTGGGGCTAGTGAGAAATCAGTGCAGGCTCTGGGGATCTCAGGAGTGGTCCTGCCACTGAAGGCTTCTGGTCCTCTCCTCTGGCCTTAGTTCTTGCACAGACCTAAACTTCAGATTCAGGTGAGGTAGACACACATAAACTGTACAAGCAGCTCCCAGTATCCCCGTACTTGTGAGCTGAGCTTAGGCACACACCATTTTCCCCACTAGACCCACACTGGGTCCTGCCCGCCGGACCTGGTGACAAGGGAGCATTCCCAGGCGGGGATTCACAGCTCCAGATGGGCAGCCCTGAGGCTTGCAGAGTCAGCAGGCAGCCCTTTTCTGCCCCCACGTTGTGCTGACCTGCCAGTTATGGTTTTCCTGCACCAAAGGAGGCAAAGATGCTAATTTCATAGCGTGCATCACCCAGGTAATAACCTCCCTCGTCACCACAAGTATCTTGTGGAACTGAAAGTTAAGCAGCCTTTTAACTTTTCCTATTAGCCGGTTTCATTTCTTTACTTTTTTGTTGTTTTGTTTGTTTTACCCTCTACATTTTAAAATTACTTGCAAGGAAACCATCATGGAAAAGACCTATCTTGAAACAATTGTCCTAAAAATCTCAGTTATGTCTGGAGAATGAAGGAAAAGACAAATCTCTGTGCATGACAGGGGAAGCTTCTTTAATTCCCCCAGGTGATGCAGCTCCTGTTAGCCTTCCCCTGCAAAGCATCATCCTGCTTGCAATTGGAGCCAGCACAACTCTGGGCAAACACTGCAGCAGACCCTTCCTTTTTTTCCCTCCCTTCCTTCCTTCCTTCCTTCCTTCCTTCCTTCCTTCCTTCCTTCCTTCCTTCCTTCCTTCCTTCCTTCCTTCCTTCCTTCCTTCCTTCCTTCCTTCCTTCCTTCCTTCCTTCCTTCCTTCCTTCCCTCTCCTTCTCTCTCTCTCTCTTTCTTTCTCTCTTTTTCTTTCTCTTTCTCTCTTTCTCTCTCTTTCTCTCTTTCTCTCCCTCTCTCTCTCTCTCTCTCTCTCTCTTTCTCTCTTTCTTCCTCTCTTTCTCTCTTCCTACCTGTCTGATGGGCTCACATCACTGCTGATTTAACTTAGTCGGATGTTACCAGAGCTCCAAACTTGCATCCTGAATCATCCCTCCTGCAACTGCTCTCTTTGCAGGTGTGTAAGTGAACGAGCATGTGGAGCAAGGATCCCACCAGCCCTGCTGTTTGGGACATGTGGGACAACCACACGCTTTGTGCCAATGCTGCAGGACCTTGACAGCCCTGCCTGTATCCCACATTTCCCAGTACGGCTCCCAGGATGCTCCTGTGAACATCGGTTCTGCGGTTGGAGAGCTGTTTGCTTTTGTTCACATTTTGTATCCGACTTGTTCCAAAATAATCAGGACATCGACATTCATGCACATCCCTGAGTCACCAGCTCCTCTGCAAGCAGCAGCTGCACAGGCTCCTGGTTCAGAGGCCTGGTTTATATTATGGGGAGGGAAACACAGCCTCTAGGGGCGAGTGTTTGGGGTGGTAAGAGGAAAAGAGCTCTTCATTGTAAGCCTGGTTTTCTTTTCATGGCCCAATATTTTCTTGGGTAGTTTACCCTTTTTGACATGTTTTGGTTTGGTTTTGTGGTTCTTTTGCTGACCTTCTGGTTGTCTTTCCCACTGAAATGCAGTGACCTTGGCCTGGTTCCACATGGATGAGATGCAATTGCTCCTTTCATGTGGTCTTGCCTCTTTTTAAACACTTTGCCTGGTACGTTCACGTAGTGATGGCTTCAGGAAAGGCATATATATATATATCCTCCCAGATAAAGGGAAGAAGTGATGGTTAGAGACTGGATTTGAGGACCCTGGGGGGTGCAGCTGACAGCACTGCATCCCTACCACTGTCCCAGCCAGTCCCAAAGTAGGTCACCCCCGTATTGATGCAGGTGTGCCTGCCTGCGAGGGGGGTCCGGCACGCGTACGTGTGCATGTAGTGGAAATGCTTACTGGCATTCTTCTATTGTGCTTGCTTTCTGTTTTTTTCAGGGACAAAAAATCTCATTCCACTCTTTTTTTTTTTTTTTCCTGTTTAGCAAAATATTGCTGAATACACATATAAAATCAATTGTGTAGTATTTTGAAAGAAAACGTGTATTGTAATGGAGTTTGCTTTCAGTGAGGGGGGCGAAATCACTGGCATCCTGCCGCATGGACCCGAGAGGCAGGGGAATGGGCAGAGTCAAAATCACGTAGGTACGTGACCAGGCTCAGCTGCTGCTGCTGCATGGCAGCCACACAGCATGAGCAGGGACTGGTGGCACAGACTCCAGCAGAAAACATCCCCAAGGACCAGAGGGGCAACCCCTTGACTCTAGCTGTCCCCACAACAGCTATTATCAGCAACAGGTCCGACTTTGCCAGCAAAATTCCTCAACTCAGCCAAAAAACCTCGATGTGGGTACCCTCTGGGCCATGATGAGATGTCCTGGGGGATTGCCAGAGGTCTTACTAATTAGCTTTCTAACCTCCCAGTAACACCTCTGATTAATTGCTTGTGCCAGTTGACTGATTATAATAACTAAAAAAAAAAAAGCAGCGATGTATTATGAGCTTCTGTTACCTCTCCTTTCTCACTGTGGTTAGACAGCTGCCTGTTTTGCCCACCCTCAAAATTAGACCTGACTTTGATGTGGGCGGGAAGCGTGGATGAAGAGGTGACACAACCCATGCTCTGAGCTGTCATACCCCACTGGGCAGCGGTGCTGCGAGCTTGTCCTGAAAGCACTAAGCCTTTACTGAAGATTTCAGCTGACCTGGCCATACACCCTGACCAGATACAGAGCAAAGAGGCCGGGAAAGCCCATCCACAGCTGCAGTTCGTATCTATGCCTACACCTACCAAGCACATGCCTGTTAAGCAAGTAGCTGTTACATCAAAACTGTGATGCAGGGAAAAGGGCTTTCAGCTTTCTCTTCCCACAGTACTGAAGAAAATTAAGGAACCTTACTTTGGTTTAAATACAGCTTTGAATATAGTGGGCACCTCTTCTTCATCCATGGTTAATCTGGATAACAGCAGCTAGACTTACGATGATGATGGCAATGACTGACTTGATAACGTGTCGCTTCAGCTGTGCCTGTCATAGGGAGATGGAGCTAGAGGACATTAAAATACTGCAAACTGAAAACATCTAATTGAAAAGAGAGAGGAAAAGAGAGACAGAAAAATGTGCTGGGTAGAGTATGCCCAGTCCTTTTGACTCAGGATCTTGCTCCAGCTGGAAGTCTCCCAGTAGAGAGACTGTAAAAATCTCCTATATTCTTCCAACTGCTGCAGTTCACTGTGTCCCTTTGTGTGGGTATGCTGTAAGCCATGTTCATGAAATGACCTGGGTTATAAATGGCCCTCGATGTTATAATCCAAGTTATATTCTGGATTATTTCACCAAACTCTTTTTCCACTGAGCCACAGAAACTGTTGTGCCAGTGCAACTGAGGGCCAGGGCACTACAGCACAGGGAAGGACGGGGATCCCACTGGTGGGCAGGGAGCTTTGGGCCCTCGCCTGCTGGCTCTACTGTTTTTAGGTGATTCACTGAAATATTGCTTTGCTTAAATTTTCAGTCCCGGCAGCACACTGTCTCTTACAAGTTATTTGGCAGCTGCAGATTCCGTGGAAGACCTGCAGAGGGAGATCCAATCTGCTCTGCTTTGACATCCTTCCCTCTCTTCCAACAGCTGGAGCTGGGGAACATCTCTGAGACAATCTAGTCTGCTCCTACGAGGTCTCTACCTCTCTGCTATGAGTATAGAGATCAAGCAGAAATGATTAGGTCCCCCAGCTCCATCTCCAGCCCATGAAGTCTTCTGAGGGCAGGCACCTGCTGCACAGGTGCTGGGGTAACCTTCTGTGTAATGCTCTGAACATTGCAACTGGTGCCACTGGGAGATACTCCGAGCACCAATGCAAATAAAAAATCGCTTCTACAACTGGAAAGAGTCAGGTCGGGTTGGGAGGGTATCAGTTACTGGTGTGAGTGGGATTTTCCAGGCTCTTTATTTTTGCCAGGTCCGCGGGAACTGTCCACACGATTCCTCCCAAGGGACTTGGCTAAAGCCTCAACTCAGGATGTTCCAAGTGTCCTGCTTCCAACGGGGAGCAGAATCCACAGCCTCAGGATGTGTCCCAGTGACTTGGCTAAGTCATATCCGGGTTGAGAGGACTCCCCACCCCACCTAGCTCTTGAAACCAGACACACAAGAGTCATAAAGACTGGCAGAGAGCAGGGGAGAGGGAATGTGCTGGTTAAACATTCATCTATGAGAGGTCCTGTGTTCTCCGGGTGGTGCCTGTCTTCCTTCGCAGCCTGCCCTAGGAGAAGGGTTTGACCCTTTTCCAGCTGAATGCCCCAATTACTCGTCTTTTCAATCAGATTTCCCATTGCTCACTTTCTGTGCTGTGCCAGTGAGTCTTGCTAGTCAGGGAGGGGCAAGGGGTGCGTGCCAGGGAGCTGGTGCTTGACAACTCAACCACCTCAGTGCCAGATGTAGGGGTTGTTCAAGCAAAAGGCTTGGCAGAAGCCATCTTCCCCCCCGAGCAGGGCAAAATTCATCCACAATACAAGGGCTGCAAGGAAACATGACAAGCTGATGTTGTCTGCTGTGAAGGCTGCTCCTTCCCTGTCTGTCACAGCTTCTGGAGTGCTGGAGGCTGAGCAGATGAACAGAAAAGATGTTTGCCTGATACATTTCAAAGAGGGCTCACTCTCAGCTGCTGAATTTGGCTGGTTTCCTTTTGAGTTTTTAGTGATAGTCTTTCTAACATATGCTAGGAAAAGGAAATGTACGCCATTTCACAGCTGAGGGAAACGTAATTGCCCCTAAAACACCAAAGGATAAAAATTGTCCTACACATAAGCCACCCGATTCCTAGCATCACACCTAGGCCTAAGGTCCTGGGTGTGAAGAGCTCATACTGCCTGCAGGATGAACATTTGCCTGGGAGGGGTCTGTGGCTGGCTGGGATCTGTATGGCCATAGCACCTAAACTGCTGTACGGAATATGTTCTTACCCTACTAGGTGTTGCCATTATGCCGTGGTACACAAAAATAAGGGCAAACAGCTTCCACACTGCCCTCGCCTTCACACCTGCACTATCCAGCTGCTTCAGTCTGCATATTTAGAGATGCCCTTCATCCAGGCACAGGTTTCCCTCTGCATTTTCATTTTGCTTCATGGGAATGCCTGCATCCTCTTTCATCCCTGCGTCTCATTATTGGGGTCTTCCCAACCTTCCTGCATGACTCTTCTCTCCCTGGCTTTAGCATAAGAAGCATGATAAGGATTTATGAGTAGATCTCCAGGTTTGCCCTCCCTGTTCCTCGGCTCCTTGGGTGGGTCAGGAGCTGATGACATCCCCTGGAGAAGGAAGGAGGTACGCCTTGCCAGAGTGCTGTGGTCTTTGGAGGGCCGTGACTGAACGCAGCTGTGATGTAGGAGGTGTGAAGAGGGTGGGGAGCTGGTGTGGCATGGCTGCCGGGCTCACGATGGGGCCTGCATCATCTCAGACTCAGCACGTACTCAGCACCACGTAGGTCAAAGGCAGGGACATCCAGTTCCCTCAGCTCCTTCCACAGGGAGCCCTTGCTCCTAGGGGGTCTGAGCTGTCAGGATGCCCAGTGTCCTAGTTCTGCCTGGTCTGTCCTCTCTGCTCGGCTGTTTTCCCAGCTGCTGTCCTCTCCTCTGGAGGAGGTGATGTCTCGTGAGTCATCCTCTTCGGGAAAGAAGCTTCTGGGTTCTTTCCCCCACGGTGCGAGCAGATGAGGGGGAAGGTATCCATTGCTGTTTTGTTTTCAAGGTCTCAGCTGGGAGCAGGAAGATTGGAAAACGCAGCCTTAAATTCTTAGCGTAGGGTGTCACTTGTGAATGGGAGTCGGGCAGAAGCATGCAGGAAGCATTCTCACCGACTTTAAACTTGAAAGTTAAACAGCTCTCGAGTTAAAAACAACACCAACTTCTCATCTTTTTTGTTGCACAGGATGGTCTGGTGGGACACAGGAGATCTGAGCTCTATTTCTGGCTCTTGTCACCAGCTTCCTATGACCTTGGACTGGCTGCTTGTGCCTCCATTTCCTTCTCCTTAAACTGGGGGTGATCACATCTACCTGCCTCCTGCAGATGCTCTTGAGGCTTACTTCATATTGTAAAAATATAGGAAGGGATGAAATTGGTCAGGCCAAAAACCTGCCTTTCACCCCATAGCCTTTCTCTGGGGATGAATGGGAAGATGGGGCTTGAGTTTTGCTGCCAGGCTCCCCTTGGCCTTTCCCAAAAAGAAAAAAGAAAAAAAAAAAATTCCATACGGACCACACGAGGTGAGAGCTCAGGGAGGAGAATTCCCTTCCCAGCTCAGACCTGCACGTCCCAGGGGCAGAGAAAGCCAGCACTGGAGCTGGCAGGGCGGGCTCCTGGCACATCCTCAGCTACGTTTGCTCACGGGGAAGTCAACCCCAGGTCCCGGGGGGGGTTCGTGCCCCCCCATCGGGGTTCGGGGAGACCCTGGGGGAGCTCCCCCGGCGGCTGCCGTCGGGCGGGGAGAGGGCGTGCTGCCGGCGGAGGATGTGGGGCGGGGGCGAGGGGGGGTGAGAAGGGGCGGGATGGGGGTGCGCGGCGAGGGGTGGAGAAGTTATAAATCAGCGGGGCCGGGGCTGGCCGGGGATTGATGTCCGCGGGAGGTGAAGCTGGCAGCAGGGCGGACACTCCCTTTCCGCGGGCCGGGGCGGGCGGGGAGGGCTGTGGGGCCGCTGGATGCTGATCCCTCGCCTCGCCGTTATCTCCGCCACCGCGGGAGGAGCCCGGCACCGAGGAGAGCCCGTCGGAGCCCAACCGGCTCCTCCGCCGCCGCCTCGCCGCCGCGGGCAAGGGAAGAGCCCTGCGTGGCCGCGGGCAGGACCATGCCCCGCCAGCCGCTCTCAGGGACCGTGCTGCTGGCAGCCGCCCTCCTGCTCGCAGGTAAGGCTCCGACGACCCCCGTTGTCCCCCCCTCATCCCTCTCCGGACAGCCACCGGCTCGCCGCGACGTGTCCTCCGCGGGGGTCCGAGGGCACCTGCCCCTGTCCCTGTCCCCCCACCCCGGGGAAGGGTCTCGGGAGAAGATGCTGGCTGTTTGGAGAGCCTCCCCCCAAAATCCTAAGGCAACCCGAGGAGCAGCCTCCCACCCGAGCCGTGTCCGAGCCGGTGCATCGCGACAAGCAAACAAGACTCGGCTGCAGGGCAGGCTCCTTTCCAGCCCGCTTTGTTTCCGAGGGTCAGCCTCTCCCAGCCCTGCCCGTTAGGAGGAAAAGGTGCCCGTTTCCTCTGCCAAAAACCCCACGGACCGCTGCCTCCCAGCCCCGGGGGCATCTCCCGGAGCCGCCGTACCGCGGGCAGGATGGAGCCGCTCGCCGCGCCTGCATCCCGCAGGGCTGCGTGTGCCGGGATGGGTCGGCGCAAAGCTTTGCTTTTCCTCCCCGAGCTGTTTTTTTTTTTTTTTTAATATATATATATATTTTTTCTTTTCTTCTCCCCGAGTTGTTTTATTTTCCTTTTTTTCCTCTCTCTCTCTCTTTTTTTTTTTTTCTTTTTTCTTTTCCTGAGAGAGGAGCCGACCCCACAGGGTCGGAGCTCCGCGATGGGAACCGTGTCCCCTTGCCTTGCCTCGCCGGTCACCTGGGAGCAAGGTGGAGTTAGGATGGTCCCTCGGCACTTCGGGGCAGCCCTCCGGGACCAGATCCCTGTCCCCACAACCTTTCCCCGCATGGGGTCTCCAGGTGCTCCCGGCTCTTCCGCGCGGGCTGCGCGCAGCATCTCCGCGCTCGGCGATGCGAGCAAATCCCGGGAGGGGGCGAGAAGGCAAAGACCCAAGCGGGTGGCCGTGGGCTGGGGCTGCTGAGCCCCGCTGAGCCCGTGGGAGCCACCCGGGGCCGTGCGGGGCCAGACGCGCCCCCCCCGGTACGGAGCGCTCCCCGGGCGCTGCCGGTGCTGCCCGGGGGTGGAAGCTGGCGGGGCCGCGCCGCCGGGACGTTTTCCGGCTCGGGAAGTGCTGATTCATCAACTTTGGTATAGATATATAGGTATTCTTCTTCTCCTTCGTCGTCTTCTTTATTTTTTTTTTTTCCTCAGGAAAGTGCCGACTTCCCCACATTATTTTTCTCTGCCAAGGAGGCTCCTCTGCCTTCCTTGGAGTAACACTGAAATAGACACAGGCATGGGACACCCACCCTGGCTACAGGAAATGTGGGTTCAAATCCTTGCCAGGCTTCCTTCACAGCTTGAGCTTGAACTTCGGTGTCCCTCTCCCACAAGGGCTCCCGCGGTGCCGAGCCACGCTGGGGCACCGGCTTCCTCTTTCCTGTCGGAAAGGTTTCCCATTGTGAAAGCTGTGGCAAACCCACTGCCCTGGGAGAAGGTGGACTCCGTGATCTGTGCTGTACGAGACCCTAGTTCACCTTCCTGTTCCAGGGACTGTCGGGCATGTGCACCCTACACCAACTCCAATGGGAAAAACCCAATGGGAAAACCTTGGTGTTCTGGATTCTGGGCTGTGGGGACGCACGTCCTGGGGTCAGCTCAGGGCCAGTAGGCACTGGAGAGGAGCTTCTCTGCTGTTCGGCTGAGTGCCTTTGCAACTGGTTTGCTGGAAACTTATATTTCTTTCCTCCCTTAAAACTATGAGAAATTGAGCTCCAAGTCAGAATTCAGACTTTTCCAACCTCTTTGATTTTTTTTTCTTCCTTTCTTTCTTTCCTTTTTTTTTTTTTTTTTTTTTTTTTTTGAAAATAATCCTTGCACAGGTTTAGTTGGACATCCCATATTGGTTGATCATGTTTCTTCTAAGCCAGTAGTAAAACTCTCTACACTTGCATTTGCATGGAGCATTTCAAAGCCATCGGTGAAGTGGTGGGATGTTCTATGCTATGCGACTTTCTATGTGCTTCTTCACATCTCGTGTTCCTTCACTGCTTACCCGAAACTCTTACTGAGGCTGTTCAGCACTTCCCTTTTTAAGTGTTCTTGATGGACTACTCTTGTACTTCAGTCTGCGGGTGTCTGCTGGGCTTCCATTTACTGATAGGTACCAGAGAAGATTGACAAATGAGTCAGTGGTTCAGGAGTTACCACAGAGAGTTTCATAAGGAAGAGACAGAAAGAGATCTTCTAGCTTGTTTATGGCTATTTAGTAATTCAAATTTCCCCAAAGCAACATGCAAATTACAAGCCGTAAGAGTTCCCATTTGAGAAATGACATATGCTTTAACATGGGAGTGTTGGGCACTTCAGCCCCCTGATATTTCTATGCACATTTGCATTTTAACTATCAGGGAAAGAACAATATTTTTTGTCTCTGTTTTTCATAGCTCTTTCATATATTTCCTGTATAGTTTGTATATATGTATTCCACAAATTATATTGCACACTTTTATGCTAAAGACTGGATATGTAACGGTCAACATAAAAACTTTGGTGCCTTATTTAGGTTTGATCTCCCAATTGCAGACTTTATATCACAACAGGTTTTATCACTAGTGCTTAGGAATCTGAAGGACTGGATTTAAACCTCAAAAAGATCAGATTCTGCAGGTTGGATCAAGGATTCTGTGTCCTCCTTCTCCAGAAACATGAGACAGATAAATCAGCTTTATTTCCAGCTGCCAACACACCTGCAATACCTCACAATTAGTGGCTAGAAGATAAATAGAATCTATTACAATCTTATCTGTGGACAGTGCTATACAAGCCTGAGTTATTTCAGTTGGAACTAGATCATCAAAATCTCCAGCAAATGATGGACTTTTCAATTTCATGGTCAGCTGGAAAAAATGAAGGAAGAAATTCCAGGTCAAATCTAAACAGCGTTGAGGTTAATTTCTTACAATAACTAACCTGACTTCCCTGGAAGTGCTGTTCAGATTGAAGTTCATATGTTAAGGTTTCTATCTGATTTGACTACTCAGCTGAAACAGCTGTGCAGCCTTGCAGCTACAGTGATCTGACCTAGGAGTAAGGCTAGAAATCTCAACAGAGTGCTGAAAAAATGGTTATCACACTTCTGGATCTTCATGGAAATTGGGCTGCCTTAAAAATTTCATACTACATTTGTGTTAGGCAGAGTTAGACACTGTTGTATAACACAGATTTAAAAACAATGCATGTACTGGCATGCTTTTTGGCATTACTAAAGAAAGTCACTTGCATCACTTATGAATGCTTTACCAAACAGGTGCTTTGCTCACATACTCTACAGAAATGTAGATTTCTTCCTCTTATAGGTGGTGTAATCTGAAGCAATTCCTTTGGGCTAAGCTAGCATGTTCCAGCTTTATGGCTCATGCATGAGGAAATCAGGACTTGGCATGTGCCTTCAACTGTGATCTTCACATCTAGAAGCACCCAATACATCTAAAACCTAAATAAATAAATAAATAAATAAATCATTACTGGGGAGATTTGGGGATTTGATTGTGCTTTTGATGATTGATGGTGCTTTTTTGATTTTTGGGGGGTTTTGTTTGTGTTTTGTTTTTTTACATGTGAACAATAGCAAATGAGCTGAGCCTATTTTTGTCAGATGCTTCAAAGACTCAAACCAGTAGCCCTTCACACTGTGTGGGTGTATAGGAGAAGAGGAAATTGTCCAGATTTTCAGGGCAGTTGCTGAGTCCTTACACTTTAATGTGGTTTGGAAACTTCAAGCAGAAATGTTTATCAAGTTGCTAGTTTTTGTGTCCAACTGAGATTGGGAAAGGAAGAGGCTCAGCAGATGAAGGTTAAGGTTTGGTGTCTCAAAAATACGTATCCAGTGGGGCTGCAGTGGGGCTTTATCAGCAAAACTCCTCCTTTGAATCCCCTAAAATTAGGGACTGAGGCTTCCTGTTGCAGCCCCAGAAGGCATGGAAAGCCAGACTGCTGCAAGAGTAGCTTTGCTGCGAAGCCTGGGATGCTCAGCCACCACAGCCACCTCTGCTCTTGGAGGGAAGCCTCTCCCCTTGGTGGGACACCTTCAAGCAGCAAACTGCTCCCTTCAGGTGTGCTTCAACTTCTTGTCCCACTTCTCCCCCCCAGCAGTCTTTTTTTTTTCTCAATTGATATTTGTAAGAGCATGTAGAAATGTTTCAGTGCATATTTGAGCATGAATTCCATCCGTGGACAGCACCAGCCTCTTTTCCCTTGGTCCTTGCAATGCATACTTACTACACATAGTCCTTCAACTGGGAAAAAAACCTTCCTCAAGTACTCCTGGCTAGGAATAGTCTGACTTCTTATTCCACCATGTGGGAACTGCTTATCCTAGAATTGGTTCAGGGATGGGCAGGAAGGTGTCCACAGTTGTATCAAGATGCAGTTCAGTTTCATTCCCCTGAGGCTAGAGGTCAGCACTGCAAAAATCCCTGTGGTTATATCATGCCTATTGTGACTGGCAGAATGAATTCATGCTGCAGCTAAGCAAAGTTGTAACAGATTGAGAAATACAAAAGTGTGGGAGAAAAGATTAGAAACTATATGTCAGAGGCACTATTGCCTGGAACTTAAGCCCTGAACCATCAGGATGTACGGAGAACTTGGACTGGAACTGTAGATGACTACTTCTTCTGTTTTATGCCATGTTTGGTGATGTTTGGTGGTTGTTGGCTTTTTTTTTTGGTGGCGTGTTGGGTAGAGATGTACCAGTTTTTGATGTGCCACTAATGAAGACAAGGAAGAGGATCTTGCTCATGACACATCTGTATTGCTCAAGATGGTGATTGATTCTTGCACAACGGTTAACCGATATATTCATCATCTTTCCCAGAATTCGGTTTGGTTTCCTTTAATGGAGAAGAAAGTTGTTCACGCTCAGATGACATGGTTTTACTGTCACTGCTGTTTTTCCATCAAATCAAATCCATCAAATAGCAAAATTGTTTGGTCCGTACCCACGGTGTTAAGTCACCCAAAGACAGTCCAGCATGATAAGATAGACTCATTTTTATGTTTATGTGACTCCAATATTTCTCTAGATGATAGAGATACTCTTCTAACATCCACTGATCTGTGACCTTAAGCCCTCTTGTTAAAATCCCTTTTAAGTTTTATTCTCACCCTTGGAGCTATTGCCTTGAAACAAGGTGTTCTTTACCACTCTAGCAGCTGGAGGACAAGGAAGTGCTTAGGAAGAAACTGTGTCCAGGATTTCAATGGGTTGAAGATGCTGTGGCAAAACAGAGCTGGGGACCCATGAGCAGATGTCTGCTCCTCGGAAGTTCCCTTGGGAAGCCCGTGCCCTGGGAACAGGACCCCCCGCTCAGTGCGTGGGGAGAGGCGAGGGATGAGCACGAGGGCGCTTCATGAGAGGAATTCCACAATTTCACATAGCTCGCTTAAGCGTCCTTCCTGTGGGATTCTTCTCTGCCACGGGATGAAGGAATTTGTTCCCTTTGTTCCCATTGTCGTTCCTTCATGGAAAAACCTCTCATCAGGGTCACTGCGGACTAATGTTAACAGAGGCATGAGAGCTGCCATCCAAGAACAGACAAGGACTCTCTGTAGCTCCGCGTTGTGTCTCTGGTGGTGTCCAACATCTAGTCTTCAGGGGAGATTCAACAAACCTTGCAAGAAAAGTAGTTACCTCATAACATTCTCCAGAGACAATTTTTTTTGGAAGTGTGATCTCTAAAACACACTATGACTTACTAAGAGACCATAGGTCTCATGGTCAAGGTAATAAGTTAGAGTGTGGCAAAATTTAGGTGTTGCCTATGTTTATGGCAAATGGATATACCATGGTGGAATTATATTGCATTATGCTATGTAATATCGATAATTTTCTTCTTTTCTCGTGATGGTAGCGTTTGGAGTGGAAACCTACTTTTCTTTGTTCTATGCAGCACTGTAATTCACTTTTGTCCTAATCTATAAGTACTAATGGTTATAATTTCTCAATGTAAATTGAGCCATATACATGCTTACCAGAAACTTTCTGCATGTGTACCTACCATAAACTTTGTATTTTAGATCCCATTTAAATGTAATATGGGTTTAGCCTCTTAACCCATTCATCAGGACGCAATTTTTGCATGCCAGAAAAACCAAACATGGTCCAATTTGCTTCATTAGTGCTGTCCTCACCTTGCCTGGTTTAAAGTCCAAAAGCCCACCAAGGCCAAATGGAGCAGTGACCTGTTTCACAAAAGCTCTCAGGCTGGTCCTTAGGGCAGCCCGTGGCAAGAGGGATGACTTCTGTAATGAAGAAAGATGGAGGATGGCCTCTGCATTAGTTATTTTCTCTTATTTTGAGCTCTGTAACTCTGCTTTATAGGTTAAAGTAGGGTGGATGGAAAGTCAGTTTCAGCTCTGTCTCATTTTATTTTTTCTTGGAGTGTTATAGGACAGTTCAGCTGTAATGATGGAGCATCGGAAATAATAATTGGCAGCCTTGAGCAAAGTGGAAATCCTGCAGTTTGCTCTAAGTTTTATTTAATTTAGTTCTGAATATATTCCTGTGCGCACAGCTTAATGAACAGTACAGTCCCAAATGGATTTGGTAGGCCTGTGCTGCTGGCTGAGCCAGCAGATTACTGGCAGCCAGGCAGTTCGTCTGCTCAGACTTCTGTATGAATCAATCTTCCCATTCAATCCTATTTTATTGCTGAATTTGTCTTGCCAGGGAATCTGTAACAAATCCGAAGTATCAAGTTGGTAAAGAAGTTGAATCTGGTCAAAAAATTTATCCCCTTAATTCCTATATGTAGGAATTTATAATGATTTCTGTGTGTATTTTTAATATGCTCGCTTTGCCTTTATGCCGAATCAGTACTTTCCTACCGCACTAGTTAATGGAGTAAATTTTCCTCAAAATGAAAGCATTGAACTGATAGTTATATGCTGGGACCTCTCAAGGTGGAATTGGAGCAGAGGGGCAGCAAGCATGGACAAGTGTCCGCACATGACAGACAGACCTGGTGGCCCACCACACCTATTGTGAATAGGGCCATGCAGGATCCTGTGTGCAGCACAGGCTTAGTTGTGCGTGGAGTTGTGAAAACATTCTCCCGGGTGAATTCCAGTGGCCAACCACACAGCATCATTTCTGGTGGAGTGGCAACTGCTTCTCTTCCACAATGACCTGCTGGTTTTCCAGTAATGGTCCCATTGGGGGTTATACTGGAGGCATTAGGTTATTCATTCAGATCCCCACTTCCAATTTCATATGCTCAGTGGGGGAAAATGTTTGTGACCATGGCTGGTTTAACTTCTTTGTTAATGACTTTCTCCTTATGTAGCCAATGAAACAAACACCTTTGTCACGTTTACTTAGGCAAGATACTGGCAAAATATTTGGCAAATGAGTGGCAAATATTGGGGGAATATGCTTGTTTATATTTACAGCTATTGGCAACACTGGCACAGTAGGGTTTGCTGCTCAGATGCTCTGATAAAGTGCTATCAGAATTGTACGCACTCTATTTTTAGGTACCCAGTGTTTTGCTTTGCCTCTATAACATCTAATCCTGTATCAGCATGTTTACACATTTGTGCACAGTAAGTGTATACATGCAGTAAATAAACTCTTATCACTTGCTCTGAGATCCAGAACTGAGCGGGGAAGGACACTGTCTGAAAAACTAGACACACACAACTTTCTGTACCTGTGAAGACATTTCTTGGTCAGTAACGTGTCCTTTTGCCCTGCTGTCTCTTTTAATTCCAGGGTATGGAGTCAGGGTCAGGGCATTTTAGCCTGCACAAGTCTACAGTGATAAACCTTATGCTTTTCAGACTCTGTTACAATGCAGTATCATAAAGTATCCCAGTTCTTTCATCCATTAACCTATACATTTTCTTGCCTGGATGTTACAACCAAGTGGTACTTTAAATTCCTAAATTATAGTTGAGATTCATCACTCTGAAGTATTCAATTCAGAAATCACTGGGTGTGTGTTGTGCAAAACATCAGACTGGATAATCAGAATGTCCCTTCTGGTCCTGAAAGGGATGAATCAACAGATTGATGATTTTTATGAATCAATGCATATTTCGTTAGTAAACAGCTTTTAACAACTTTCTTGATCTTGAAAGCACTGAAAACACATTTCAGTCACAGCGAAGGCATGTGCAAGTGATGGATCTGTTGAGAAGTGAGACAGCTTGAACTATTTCTTCTGCCCGCAGCGTGTTTCTGTTTGCCAGCACACGCTGAGCCTCTCTTTGCAACACAGCAAACAGGAAACAGGGACAAAGCCACCGTATGGCCCATGGACCCGTGTCTCTTAACCCTTCCCAGTCCCCATGGCCTGCAAAGTTCTGTTTGAAGCTTGTGTCACAAGCATACCTCCATGCTCCCTTGCAGATAAGCTGTCCTGGTTTCTTCTCTGCCAGCTGTAGGTGTGGCATTTGGATTTGCTTCAGAGACGTGGTGTGAAATTAGGTGTATGAAGGGCTGTGAGGCTTCCTTCAGAATGGGGCCTCGATGGCACCTGAAAGACATGGGGATGCTGCTGTGAATTTTAGGGTGGCTCATGGTTTGGCACCATAGGTCTTTCTTGGAGGCTGCTTCTCAGTATATGCAGTGGATACCATGCTTCTACCTCTGTGTGCAGGAGCCAGACCCAGGCAATGAAGACGAGGTGGGGGCTATGGCTGCCATGGGGAGGGACAAGTAGCTTCTTCCCAGCTACCAGCAATCACAGAAGTAGAAAGCTTCATTATCCAGGGCAATGTCTTCTCTCTCTCATCCTGTGGAAGGAGCAGGCTGGACTTGCACATTTTGGGGCAAGAAAATATTTTTTTTTTCCAGTCACTACTGAAACTTTGATAGAATTCTTCCTGGAAACTTTCTTGTAATTATTTCTTTCTAAATGCAACTATTGAAGCTGATGGGAATTTCAATGTTGATTAAACTAGGAGGAAGTGTTGGTCAATACTTTTCCTTATGGTCAGATGTAAATTACAACTTTAAATAGCTCCTCAAAGTTCACCACAAGTTCCTTTTTCTCCCTTTCTTTTTTTTTTTTTTTTTATAGAGTGATATGGCATAATGCTGAAAAAAAAAAGAAAAAAAAAAAAGTTGTATTTAACCATAGAATGGACTAAGTATCTTTAGAAGAGATGGTAATACAATATCTCATGAAGAACCCTGAAATAAAGAAAACTACCACTATCTCTAATGTTACAAAATGGAGTGAACCTATTCTCTGCATATGAGGATAGCTGGTGGCCGTATTCTGCCTAAGGTGCTTCAGATCGGTCAGCTCGTTTTCACTGGGGCACAATGAAGGTCAACCCTCTGGGTGACTACCATGCTCCTAACCGTTTTGGCCAGACCCTGCGGTTGCTTATTAGTTGCACACGTGTGGGTGTCACTATTCCCTTCAATGAGATGACTCACAAGGAAGTGCTCAGAAGCAAGAGTAAAGTCCTGGGCTGCATTTGAACTGAATGACCCACATTTTAAGGAGCACAGAGAGGTGAAGACCCTATTAAGAAATCATGTGCATTCCCTTTCTACTTTGAGACTGTCCTATACAAAAGACATTTTTGCTGAATGTGCTTGAAAGGAGGAAATTATATTTGTTGGTAAAAATTACAAAGGATCAGTTATGTTTAACAAGCTTCAACACACGTGCAACCCCAACAATGACCAAAACAATTACTTCTTGATGGATAACTTTATTGCCCACAGATGGCACTTTAAACCCAGAAGGTCAGACTCCTTGTATACACTGAAGTTGCAAAGATAAACTGAACATTCTCCTTAACCTCTCGTGGTGCAGGTGAAAAAAGATTAGTCAACATGTTCAGGATATCTGGAGTGGCTGGAAAATCACTTAGCCTCAAATTATGAAAAAGAATTTAAAGACCACCAAATGTGTTAACCTCAAGGAAGTTTCTAATAACTTCTATTATAGTATCTTTCTTTAAGACATAGAGCTAGATTTTGGGCTTACGTTTCTTAGCCAAGGATGACAGAAATTTAAGGTTTTGAAAGGAAATTCAAAAGTAGAAGCTAGAAAAATCAGAACGGAGGTAATAATTCAGAACATGGGCCTGATTTTGAGTTCAGCAGATCTATCCTTTTAAGAGAAACCAAGGTTTAGTGGAAGGTACATCAAATATGCATGGTTACTTGTTTATCTGCAGAAATGAACTCACACATCATACTGGGAAAATATATGCAGGTTCATTTGTTTTATCTTTTTATTTTATTTTATTTTTAATTACTTGTAATCAGCAGTTTTGGTTAACAAATAATTCAAATTTGTTTACTTAATTCAGCAAAAGCATCGCCTTTTATTGCAAGGCAGAAAATAATTAAAGAAAGTTTGTTCTTTTGTTCCTTTGCAAATTACAGGTTATTCCTTCTGCTTTCTTAAAAAAAAAAAAAAAAATTGTCCTTCACTCATTTTAAATAGAATAACTTCTGCAGTCTAAAATGATTTTGCTCATTAAATAAGCAACCCTATTTTCTGACTTTCACATGTATCTAATAAGCCTTCCAAAACAAATAGAATACGCAAAAAAAAAAATCACGCTTTTCCCTATGGGAGGAGATTCCTCAGTTATCAGGATTAATTAGTTCTCTTGCTGTCACACGAAAAGAAGTTGCACCCCCCAATGTAGGTCAGTGTGAGGGTAGGTTGCTGATGGTCGCCTAGTGACAGGCATAATGATAAGTGAACATGTCCTGTTGAGCCATGACCCTTCGGAAACGACAGTATCAAGTAAAATGCCTGGAGAAGGTTCAGAGAAGGTATAACCCACTTCTAAATATTGACAGTAGGAATTTCCTTGCTATTTTCCTTTCTTTTTCTTTTCCGGTAAACATGTCAAACTCCATCACATTTGTACTCTGCATCGGTTTTGTAGCATTTAAAAATGTAAGGAAGCTAATGACCCATGAATAGATAGGATGTCAAATAAAGCTATTTTACTTCAGACTTCGCATCTTTGCTGGTAAAAATACTGTCTAGCATACTTGCAAAAGCACCAATATTGGCCAGAAATAAGATCTTTTACTTCAGATTTTTGTCAGTGGAAAGCTAAATTAATGAACGTATAACAAATCTGATATGTCATGCCAAAAACACTGATGCGAGGTCTTGAATATTATGATTAAATACCGGAGTTGTGTCTAAAATGTTCTCGAAATCCATGGTGAAATTCCGGCTTATATCAATGGGAGCAAAGTTAGACAAACACTAAGCACTCCTTAAAATCCCACCCATAATATTTACAAATACTGTGGTGTCTTTTAGATACACGTAATACGTGTAAAAGGGCAAAAGCTTCAATATTTATCCAGCATATCTGACTTTCTTTTTTGCCTGTAGGACGGGGGTGAAAAGGTCTTTTTTTTTTTTTTTTTTTTCCTTTTCATTCAATTTTAATAATTCTAAGGCAGGTCTTCTGACATGCACACTACCAGGCTCTCTTGTTCAGTATGCTTAATTTAAGACAGATCTTGAGATTTTCATGTGAACATCTTATATCAACGTAGAGTTACTAAGAGAGAAGTCTGTAACCTTTATAATGTTTTCTTGCCCTTCACCTTTGGCAGACTTTGGACACAACAGCAGCCCACGTTCCCAGGGCTGGTTTTCTGCTCCTTGCATGGGTCAGGCATGGTCATGCTGGTGCCTGGCTGGCTTTCTCCTGGGCAGGGTGCTGCTGGTGGTGCTGAGCAAAACCGAGCACTCAGCTCAGAGTTTAGCTTCTGATGCTAGGATGACAAGAGAAGTATAAAGAAAATGAAGGAATGTGCTAGTTTCATGTTGGGTAGCTTAGTTGGAGGGCACTGACAAATCCTGTCAACCAAAGAGCCCGAAGCTGTCTGAGCTCTTGTAATGTCTTATCTCAAGTTCCCAGTATTTACCTTTAGGGACATTATTACAGAACTGAAATTCAATAGGCTCATAGACCATATGCATCTACAAGAGGCCATCCCATAAAAGCACAATGCGCTGTTTGGGAGACCCAACACTTCAGAGCTGAGATCCTCAAATGGTAGGTGAGAAGAACATATGCTTGGGATATATCACATAACAAATTGTTCTTCAAAGATTTGCTGTGTCCTTTTTTCTCCCCTGTTAGCAGCGGGAAGAATATATAATTTCTAGTTAAAAGTATGATTGTCTAGACAAATCACAGAGGAAGTCTGTCTATTTGTACAGTATCACCATTCAGTTTCTGGCAATATTTGTGGTGAAGTTCAAAGAATCGCTTTGTTCTGAGAACTTGTTTTGCTCTTCCTTGAGGCCTGTTCAAGTGAGCTATAACTTAGTTTATGCCTATGTTTAAGTGTACGCTTTAAATCTTCTATTGTACAAGCATGGATGTTAGTACATAGAGGAGCAGCATGACAGCCACAGACACAGTAGGAAATACTTACTGACAAATGGAGCACAGCTGATGCTTCCAAAAAAGTTAAGTAAGAGCAGATGAGGGCCGTGCTTCCTTACCTTTTGTACCAAGTCTTCATAGTTTTAGCATCTTTCTACAAAAATGTAGACTTGGCTTCTAGGCCTTTCTTGGACTGAACAAGCTCACATCTCAGAACAAAGTTTTGACATTCAGCAGTAGATGTATCTTCAGATACGTCCTTAAATGCATATACTGCTGGGTGAAAGCTGCTGAATTTGGAGTAACTAATTGACTTGGGAAAGTTTATACACTCAAAATTTAGTTGCTCACCTCAGCCAGAGGTGGTGTCTCAAAGTTTCTTCTACGGTCAATGAAAGAGAGAGGACTTTCCAGAGGTGATTCATAGCAGCCACACAGGATTAGTGATTTCTACTGTGTTTGGTACATACAGCTGTTCATATTCAGCTGTGGTAGGGATCTCTTAGAAGTGCTTAAAATAGCTAAGCTCAAACTGTGCTTGACTGCGTTCTAGGGGAAAATCTGCAGTACCCTTGTTTACACGATGCTGCTTCTCTCATATGTTGACTATGAAATATTTTCTCTTGGAGTAAAGTGATCTGGGGCACTCCCTGATCTTCTCTCACAATACTCAAATCTTCACAAATTGCATTTGGGGTGCAGTTTTAGACTTAAGCTGGTTTTCGATGTTTCAAAATATTTGCTTGTTATGTTCCTCGCTTCTGGAACACTTTGCTGTTGGTGTGAGGGCAGTGGGATCAAGGACTGTTTCTGTTCTAAGGCATGCCTTTCTGTCTGCTTGACCCAAAACCTTTTCTGGCAGTAGCCTGTAATGGTGCAAAGATAAAACGTTATGCCTTTCTAGCACTTGCTGGCTTAATGCATGGAAAGGTCCTGTGGTCCTCCAGTCTTCTGACCGTGATGCTTTTTCGTAGACATCCTAAAAAATGCATTCACATCATTGTGAGAAACCTGCCCTGATGTTTTAAATGTTCTAAGTCACCCCGCATTATACTGACTCCTGGGTGCCCAGGGTGTCATCCATCACACCAGAATGATCTGGCCATAACTGGGGCCTTGTTGGCCTCAATAAGCAATGGGTCTGGTCTGGAGGGTGCCTTGAACTTTTACTTAAAATTTACTGCAGAGCTGTCCAATTGCCTTTTGACACCACTTTACCGTAGGGAAGCCTGAAGCTAGTAAGGGACTGTAGCTAACAGTGCTTCAGTCAGGAAGGGAAAGTCATGAATCCTCTGACTTCTTCCAAAGCAGTTCCAGTTTTTCAGTGAGTTTTCTGAGTGAGAGTTCTGTATCTCAGAGGTCAATATGTGGCTCTTGCTGTGATTGTGTCTGACTTTTGCCCTTCCAATTCAATCAGCTGCCATGGTGGTGCTTCCTAAGGAAATGCAGCAGCGGTGCTGCAGACACACTTCCCTGCCTAGGCGTGCAGCCACAAGGTTCTGAGCTTCACGGTACACTCAGCGAACAACTTGAGAGTAATGTTGTTGACCAAAACCTGCATAGCTGTCATTTCTTCTTTCTTTCCTGAGTAATTCTCATTAGAAAGGATGTGAGTCCTGAGTCAGGACAGCAGGATTTTGCCTAGAGGAAAGGTGTATGTGTGGTGGTGGTGGGGGCGGGGGAACGCCTTTGCTTTGCTTTCTTCTTCCATTAGAACATCATAAATGTGTGCGGATTGGGAGCTGGATGATTCGTCATTGTTAACGACTTTCTTCTTTGTTTTTCTAGGATCTAGTTCAGGATCAAAATTAAAAGTTCCTGAGCTGAGCATAAATGGCACACAGCATGTTGTTCAAGCAGGCCAGACTTTAAATCTCACATGCAGGTAACCAGCTGAGCTGGCTTCTGATAATTTGGCTGGGAATTCATACACCTGATACTTTATTTTTTCTTTCTCTCTCTTTTTTTTTTTTTTTTTGTAACTGAAATTAGAAAAAAATGAAACCTTATGTTGTGGGGAAAGGTGGGGAGTGAACTTCAATGGCAATTGTTTAATAGTTCTTTGTTGTTTCTGTTGTTGTTTTTGGAAAACAAGATAAAAGAGAGCCCCAGAAATAGCCTGATATAATAAAAAAGAAAGCTTGGGAACTGGAGCTATATAATTGCAGCCCAACATAATTGTTTCTGCTTCCTTATCTGTATTTGCAGGGGGGAAATGGTTCATTCATGGTCTTTGCCTGAAACTCTAAGTAAGGACAGCAAAAGGCTGAAAGTAATTAAGTATGCCTGTGGAAGGAATGGGAAGCTGTCCTGCAGCAGCCTGACCTTGAGCAGAACTCAAGCAAGTGACACTGGAAACTATAGCTGCAAATACCCAACGAGTGCAGCGAAAAAGAAGAAGGAATCTACAGTCTACGTATTTATTAATGGTAAGATTGTGTTTTTTAACACTTCTTGGTACTTTAATTTCAGTACAGCAAAATGGATAAAAATGAAAATCAGCCGTGGTTAGATACAGGGTTTTGAATGATATTTTCATCCTTGGAAAATGTCGTGATAATTTGCCAATTTATGCATAAAACCTGCTTTCTCAGAGCTTCCAGATGCAAATGCTACTGTTTTTTCTGTTACAAAAAAAAAAAAAAAAAAAAAAAAAAAAAAAAAGACCAACCAGTCCCCTGGAGTAACTCAAACTCCACATGGAAGTAGACTAGAAGTGAGTTTATGAAATAAGTATTATAGAAATCATAACTTAATCCAGTGATGACTGATGAAACCCATTTTTCTGGTGCAATGTCCACTTTAACCTGTCCATGTAAGACTGCACATTTCTAGACAGCTGACGGACACCAAAGTTGTCTTGCTACATCACTGAATTTTCTTGTGCTGTAGAAAATTAATATTTGCATGCAAGTCACATTCATAAAAGTTCTCTGCAGTTCATGTTACACCAATTGTAAAAATCTAGAATAATTGGATTCAAACCAAATACAAAATAGTGTTCAGCAAACAAGTATTGTGCAATATATGGGAAATGCTGGAATTAGGTCAGTTAGGCTATAACAGAAATTACTTTCTGATACTGTTTTCTTCCAAGATATCAATCAGATTCTTCTCAAAACAGCTCAATAGAAACAATAATAAAGGAAGATATTATAAACCCTTTAGGTTTTTCATTCAATCTTGTATTATAGCTTTTCTTGATTTTTACAGCAGAAAGTTAATAGGTTACTGTGAGGTATCAGGATTCACAGATTTTTGAAGCCTGTCTTAGAGAGAATGTGCAACTGGAACTTTTCCAAATGATGTGTCTGGTGCTTCTAACAAGTTCTCATCAGAGTGAATTAGCCTTTGTTTTCATTCTGTGACACAAAGAGTGGGACTGGTGCTATGGAAAAACAGAATGAAGTGGACCTTTCACTGCGGTGACAGAAAATAAGATAGCTCTCCCCATAATTTGTGTTGCCTTACTGAGAATTATTGAACAATTTATGCTGTTCATCCAGCTTTGCTTCATCTGGAATATGCCACAGAGTATTTTCCTCACCCAATTATTTACCTGTAATCCTCTGGATATCCAACTACAGGTGCATCCAAGGAAATGTGAGGAAAGTAGAAGGTCATTAATTTAGCAATCAACATTTACCACTGCCTAGGAAAAAATACAATGTGCTTGGATGACTTTTTTTTTGAGTTTCCCATCCTGGGACATTCTTGAAACTATCATCTTGGACCACATCTTTAGCTGAGATCTACCCACAGTCCTCTCTGTTCGCCACATGAGAAGAGCAAGGATGATAGTGACCTTGACCTCTTTGCTAAACCTACTTTAGGATATATCATATGAGATTCCTTCATGTTCCCTTGGTCTCCTTTCTGTTTGAAGTGTTAATTTTTCTGGATCCCAAATTATTACAAATGGAAGACACAACTCGTCCTCCTAACTATTCACTGCTTCCTGAGCTGTGTGTGGCTTCTTTGCACCTGAAAGATAGCCGTAATAAGATATATGTGAATCGGCTGATCTGACCAATTCACACGTCAGAAGAGAAACAAGTCATTATAGAACAGTTTTTGGTCAACCCCTACCTTCCCCCAAATCAGTTAAAGATAAGGTAAAGTGCCTGACTGCCTTAGTTATGTTGATTTTTTGAGGACAGTTACTAAATGTAATAAGTGTTGGTGTTGAAATAGGCTTAGACTGTGTTTTTCATCCTACCTTACTTGCCAAAAAGGGATAATCCCGTATCAAGCTTAGACATCTTCAGAATCTTAATTTTCACAATTTGACAATCATTTTTATTGAAAGCCAATTTCTTAACACTTAATGTTGATTGTGTCTTACTAAGTACACATACAAATTTGGCAATCTAGTCTTATGTTAGACTATTTATGATGACAAGGGAGGCTGTGATGTAGCTGCTCATGTAATGACAGTTCAAATTGTCACTCTGTCCCAAGATGAAGAAAAGTGTATTGGTCCTTCAAAACTTTACAACTTCAGGAAGAAATGTGGAGTAGATTGGAAAGAAACAAGATTCAGAATACTGAAACTCATCCTTTCTGATCTGTGTAGCACTAACATCAGAAAGAAAATACATAAGCAATCTCTTAATATAGATCAATGTTTCTGTGAACACAGGAAACTTGATTACCAGGTTTGAGCAGGGTGAAAAGGGGATAAGAAAATGCTCTGTCAAGACTAACTTTCTTGAGTTTAGTTTTATCTTAAAGGGATTTGTTGGGTGCTTAGGAAATAAACATTTGTAAAATTTGAGTCCCTCCTAGTTATGTATTGTTTCCTGTGGCAGGACGTTGTGTCAGTCCATTTCCCATATTAGCTCCATGTGGATCACCAAGGTGCCTGTTTCCCATGTCTTAGTATGCTGCAGATGAGAACAAATAGTTGCTATTTACAAACACAGAATCCAAATCAGGAAAGTTGATATTGTTTGTACAGGAAGTCATCACTTATTGTTTCAAAAATGATATTCATTTCCGTAATTAGAGTGATACTGAAAATGAACTGGATAAAATTAATTAAATAAAGAAAGAAATAATAAACCCAGTAAGTCCTTTGGTTTAGAAATAACAGCATGCATTTAGAAGGTGAGCTTCTACAGACAAAAATAAGATGCAAGATGATGAGAAGGGGCCTGCAAATCCCAAGGTCCTATGGATGACTTAAAGCATTTCTGAAGTGTGGAGTTTGGGTGATCAAGAACTTTCAGGCTGGTAACTTTTCTTTCAGGAGCTAGTCCTGACACCACCCTTCTTTCAGCTGGAGAGGTCACTACTGAGTTGCACAGGGGAGTGAGTGTGCAGAGTGTGCTGCAGCAACTCTTGACCACACACAGCTCAGGAATTGAGACATCAAGCGAGGGAAATGAATTCTCTCAAGAGCCTTGGACTTTGCTGTAAGAAAACTGATGTCCTGACTTCCACCATGAGCCATGGGAAAAATCTGAGATGAAGCATATGCCTCTTTGCCAATTTCTCCACTGTCGCAGACCCAGAACTGTTTTGTTACACAATTGCAGCCTGGAAGTTAAATGGACAGATTTGTAATGAATAGTGACTGCATACATTGGAGTAAGACATGGGGAATTTTCTGCTTGGAGAGAGATCATTATGGAATAAAGACATTTAAGAAACACCAGATTATCAGCAGGGTATTTTGAAACCTACACAGACTTCCCCAGGGACAGTCCTAAGGCTTTTCTTTCTGTCTGCCTTTGTTCCGGTAGCTCCAAGACACCCTTTTCCAGTTGCTGGAGCTCATTCATTTTCTTTCTTCAAGAATGTGCAGTCCTCTTCATTCTCTACTCTCATCTCTTTCTTCCTTTGCCTTTGATCACCTGTTCCCATGGTACAATAGAAAAAAGCCAATAAGTTCAATTACATTAATATAACAAGCTTAGATTTTTTGGGAATTTAAACAAACTTTGATTCAAGTTTAAATGTTGCTATTTCCTGTGATGAAGATAGCTTTCAGCTACTATTATACAAAAACAATGTTTTAGTTCTTCTGCAGCAGAGAATTTTTCTCCAAGTGAAGTTGTACTTGATGTAAGGTATTAGCCCATTGCTTAGCTGCAGTTCTTCTGCAGTTCTTCTCTCCTCACACTCCCATGGTGCATATCTTCTGACCACACGCTTTTCGTTACAAAGTGACGCATTTACTGGTACTTCAAATGAGCACCATTTAAAACATTCTGGTTTAAAAACAGACCTCTGTGCTAAGTCAGTTGTCTGTTCTCTTTCTATACTTAACAGAAAGAAAAAGTACCTTTTTTTCTCCAAAACGAAAATGTCTCCAAATGTCATTTCTCCAAAATGACAGTCCAAAATGAAGGGCTTTAGCATCACTGAATGTTTCAAAATGTAAGCTTTTGAAATGCCAAAACATCCGGGGATTCAAGTGCACTTTCAAACTCTGGAGTTGTATCCTGCAAGTGCTAGAAGTATGATGTCTCCTTGGGAGGTCCAGTTGTTGACAGCTAGCTGTATCCAGCCCCAGAACTGACATGGGTTTAATGTCTAGCTTGAATAAACTGACTCCTGAAACATCAAAGGTACTATGTTGCAGAATAGGGAGGGCATTAAAAGAGTTACCTGAAAGGGTCTCTAAGATCTAAGACGCTTCAAAGTCAAAAGAAATCTGATTAAAACAGTAGGAAGACAAAATATGCTGAAAGCTAATGGTAAAGGAGATTTTCTTCTTCTTCAGATGTGATGTACCAATAGATGAACCTGACAAAGCCTAGGAAACTCTTTCTCTTGTGCCTTTTAAATCTCCGTCTTTGCTTTTAGCACAGTTTTAACCTATGAGCAGTGCTTTTTTGGCTTACACTCACAAAGTCATTGGTATGATAGCACTTCTATTATGAAAAGGAAACTAGTTGGAATTAAACTATGTTACAGCTGTATCAAGTATGTGGACACATTTTTATTGTCTAATGAGGTTCCTGTTAAAAAACAGAGCCCTCTAAGAGTTGCTGACGTAAATCACCTATAATTGCTGTACTTTTGAGTAGTGTCATTGTGTGTACATGGACTTCACATCGCACTTCACTGTGTTGAGCAGAGTATGCATGGAAGCTTTGGCAACATCAAAGGCTGCACACTCAGCTCTCTGAGGTCCTGTTTCCTCACCAAGCCTTATAGCTGCCACTGTAATGGAAATACATTTCCAAGATGACCCATCCTTAAGAAGGGATACAGCCAAAAAAAGTGTTTCTAATGACTGTTAGCCTTTCTAGAGATAACTTACTGAACACAGTAATTACTGCACTGTGAACTTCCTGGTTAAAGTATTTTTTCTTAAGAGCTTTAACCACTTTTTAAACGTGTGGTGGACCTACGTCGATGATAGCATAGTATAACTAGCCTCAAAGGAAAACAAACAAACCCTGCCTAGAAATCATTGTACAATTAATGCTAGCAATGCTTTGTCTCTGGATGTGCTCCAGTTAAAAAATATTCTGCTCCTTTTTATTTTTTTTTCCCTGGCTTCTGTATTATTAATTTATAGCTCTTCTTTTCCTTCAAGATTTAGAAATCATTTGTATTCAAAGAGTATTATTATTTCACAGGCTAAGAAGAGGCAAGAGTGGAAAAGCCCTTGTTTTATAAAGGTGTTGTGCTTCCATGCATACAAAATGGGACTTTTTTTTTTTTTTCTTAAGGAACATAGACATCTACATGTGAGCAGGTTGAATATGTGCTTTTCCTAGGGCATGATTCGTCTTACCATCAAAGAGAAGTCTAAAACAGGTCAGATGAATCTCATGCCAGAGACCCACTGCTCTCAAGTGCCTACACTAATAGTTTGGCCACATAACTCAGAGAAGGATGAATGTGTTTTAGATGTGTGAGGTGAGATCCACTCTCAGTATGCAAAGCTCTCCTTTAGTAATTTTTGAATAAGCCTATTAATTTAGCCAGCATAACTGCAATTAGTCAGGGTGAATCCCTGGAAAGGGAAGGGGAATTTGGCAATTGGCCCATTAGGTTTAGCAAAGTTCATGTCTGCACTTTAGTGCATGTGCATGGGGGGAAAAGGCTGTTTTGGCTCTTTTAGCCTGAAAAAAAAAATAAATATATATATATATATATATATTAATTAATGACGAGCTGGGTGTAAGTATAGATATTTTGGAAGAGCTTTATAGGACAAATTTGCAGAGATTTCAAGAAGCTCACACTTCCCTGCAGATATGTTTCTTCCTGCAGATGTGTAAGTACTCTGACTTACATAGCTCAAGTTATTAAAAAAAAAAAAAAAAAAAAAAAAAAAAGGCAAGAACAGTAGCTGAAGCATGAAGAAAAAAAGCACAAGGCTCCCCATCTTTTCTGAATCTGACATTTCAGTGTTGGCTAATTTAGTTGTTTGTGCAAAACCCATAAATAGCCTAGACAGGTTACTGATACCAGACATAATATGGCTTGTGTTAAGTCTCTTATCAAGTTTGTATCTGGCTGCCAACCAGCTTAATAAAAAACTGCTATTTACGTTCTTTAACAATATAGCAAGTGACCTTCGGATTTTCTGATTTCTTGACTGCTCTTTGTGGTTTCATGTTGATTGTAAGTGAGACATATTGTAAGGAACACAGTCAAACCAGAACACAGTCATTAATTCCAGGCACACTTAAAAATATTCTGAAGTGACTTTTAAAGCAACCTTTGGCATATGCAAACATTTTGGCAATCCCTCTTTCACCTCCTTACCCTTGCAAGCAACTCTAAAGCAAAACAAATAAACGAACAAAACCTCAAAAAGGAAGTTCAGCTCACTTAGACCTTGTATTCCCAATCCTAATGACGCTGAATGTGTGACTTGGATGTGGTCTTCAAGACTGGTCAACGCACCATGTTCCTTTTATGGGTAGAGCTTTCTGAACGCAAATGTGTCTGAAGCTGGCTCGGAGACTGCTGGGGTGGGAGGTTAGGTCATCCAAGATGTGCTCCCAGCCAGCTGGTCAAGGAAGGTTGGCATTTACCTCCCCTCAGGAAGGAATTGGGAGGAAATATAGCAGCAGCCACTGCCAGTGGCTATGATGGGCGGGAAAGAAGAAAAAAGAAGCAAGCAGTGTTGTTATTTGAGGGGCAGAAGGATTTCACTTCATTGGCATACCCTGGTGTTGTTCTGGGTTCAGCTTGCACAGATCCTGGTCTCAAAGCACCGAAAATATCTCCTTAAAGCCATTAAGGCAGAAGGAGAATAAAATCAAAGGGAATCAGGAAAAGCCTCCACACTCATTATAAAAACAAAACTGTGCTAGGAAACATGATGCGTATTCCTTTTAATCAAAAGCAGGAAGACATTTGGAGCACTTGGGGCCATCGATTGCCCTCCGGTCCGTGGCGGAAGTCCCCGGTGATGTCAATGGGAGCTCTGCACGCGAATCTTGGGGGCACAGAGTCAGCCCTTGGTGTCCTGATGCCTTGGCATGCCACAGCAGGGAACATAGCAAGGAAGGCTGTCGCTGAGATTTGAAGCCTACCAAGAGAAGCTGGGGCATTTTGTCGACTTTTAATGCAGCGCTTCATTGACTTCTCCAGGCGCAAATGTTAATTTCCATTGAAGAAGAAGGAAAAAAAAAAAAAAAAAAAAGCCTAAGTGTGGTATTTTGTGCTCGTTTCCTGTCCCTGCCTTTGGATGGACAGGAATCCTGCAAGGTCTGAGCTGCACAGCCCCCGTGGCCTCGATGTTGGCATCAGTCAGTGGTGACACTCTGTCTGCAGACAGCACCGGTAATCTCCAGAGCAGCTCTTCCTCGCACTTGTAATGATCTGGAGATTATGATACAGGAAACTACTTTGCAAAGCTTGCTGGTTTTGGGCAGGAGCTCTTAATTTTGTGACAAAGACGAACAAGTCTTCAGGGAGTTGTAAATCCATTTGTCTGGTGATGTTAAGGGGCAGGTCACCTCTTCCACGGCTGCAGCCCCTGAAAAACAAAAAAGGTTCTTTTCACCATGCTACAAACAGGTTCATTCTTGGTCTTTCCTTGAATCATATTGCAAAGGAAATGTTAGCCTAACAAGTCCTTAGGGTATTTTTTATTACATGCGCATCCTCTATTACTCATAAGTTCCTTTTGTGATCTTGGTGGACATTTAAAACCTATTATTAAGTAAAACGTTGTGATAATCTTTCATTTCAGAAAATTTGTATAACAAATTCATTAAGTCTCTTAGGGAAAAAAATTCAGTACATTTTTGTATATTTAAGATATTTGTCCTTATGATTCTCCCCAGTATAAATCAAGGTGGAATTTGCTTCTCTTCCTGTTTTATGTCTCAAACAAAAATATTTTTGCATATAATAAAAAAGAAGATCTTAAGGGCAGACCAGTTTTATGTCACTGGGAAGTGCAGGTCATACTTCTGAAGGAGAAACAAAAGCAATGTATTTAAAGAACCACTTGAGTGAACATAGGTCAATGTGCAGAATTCTGGGACCAGAACTTTAGCAAAACTTTACAATTTAAGGTTTTGTAAAGGGTCAATTTTTGCTAGCTTTACTTCTTTCTTTTCCAAGAAAGATTTCCATTGTTACTTGTAAGATTTTTGACTCAGTGAAAATAATAGGATTTGCCTGAAAAAACATTGGAGCTGTAGATAAGCATGGAATTGAGATCTAAATGTTCCACTTTTTCAAGAGTTAAAAGCCAGACCTTATGTGAATTTGGAGGTAGTCTATCTGAACTGTGAGTCAAACCAAACCTCCAGATCTCAACACCTGCAAAGAAGATTTGGAGTCAGAGTCAGTGGCTTGAGCCCCTCTTTGTTAACTGGTTCAAACAATAGCAGCAGCAATGTTCCTTGTTCCCAGCGCAAGCTATTTATGACAATGCCCTTTGTTAAAGAGATTGTTCAAGGGACGGTAAATTACTCTGCCAAGCTTTAGTTATTGAGTTGAACAGAATGAATGTTTTCCTGGCATTTTCATTTACCTTGTCACTTACAAAAGAGACATATAGGTATTGTGATAGTAGGAAGGAGAAGAATAGTTAACTCTTGCTAGTCCCTTTTCTGAGAGAATGTGGTTGAAAATATGGTTGAATAATCGTAGTAGAGTCCTCCTAGTGAAGTCAACATGTATTTTTTTTCCCATCGATTTCCTTGTTGAAAGCAGGAACATGTCTTGTGTAAGGGTTTCCTGATAAGAGAATTTCAGCTCACATCCCATAACTACTTCTCCTGAAATGCCCTGAAAATAAAAACAGACGTACCAGCAGTAGAGATGATGCTGTAATGAGAAAAAGGTACTTGAACTGCCCTGGATTTTAAAGGAGGTATTGAGCTCCTACTTTTGGTATTCTACTGAAGTTGTTTAGATAAAAGTAAACACAGGAATAATTTGAGGACGATGTCTAGCTTTCATTATAAATAGGCTTGATCAGTTAAGCTGTATGCATCATTACAATTTCCATATACTCCTGCAAAATTTCAGAAATTAACCTTTTCTTTTTCTTTTCTTGCAGATACAGGCAATCCATTTGTAGAGATGAACAGTGATATACCTAAAATAATACACATGACTGTGGGAAGAGAGATGATCATTCCATGCAGGGTCACAGCACCAAACACTGCTGTCACTTTAAAAAAGGTACTGCTATCTGAGAATACTCTGAAGGTGTTATTGCTGCTATGGATTCTGCTTTTTTTGGTTTTGCTTGGTTTTATTTACAACTATTGTGGTGATTTTGGAACATTTAAACCATTTAGTTGTTTTTAAATGAGGTTCCTAGGTGTCAGCGTGTTTAGAAATATTTCAACCTTGGAAGCTTGATGTCTTACACTGGATGGAAATTTTCTGAAGAAACTTAAGCTTTATATACCATTTCATTAAAGTTTCATCTTTATTAAAGTTTAACTTCTCAAGAGAAAGGTTTCTGAAACCCAGGAGGGAATTTCTTGTTAGGAGATGAGATTTCCTCCCACTTCTTCCCCTGCCCTTCCTCCCCTTTCCTCTCTCCCTGTCCTCTGGAATAGCCTGGAGATGTGCTGAGGCTGCACAAGGCATTTCTTCAAGACTTTGCCATTCACCTCCTCTCCCCCCTCCCACTCCAGCAACTTTGCTATCTACTTTTACATACAAATGTACTTATCAGACAAGGGATGGCTTCTCTTTGTAGGGCAACATGTGCAGAGTTTGAGATGGCGTGAGCAGTTACAGAAAATCTAGATATTTTTCATGTTTGGGGAACATTTTTCATGTTTTCATTTCTTTCCTAAGTTGCTTGAGAGTTACTTGGAGAGCTAACTGATCTTCATATATGTAGTAAAGTACCTTGTGCCAAGACAGAGAGGTGCCTCTTTTTTAAAGTTGCTTTGTTTGGCTTAAAAATTAGGCAGAGGTGCCAGTGATGTTTTGTTTCTAACAGAAACAAACAGAAATCTGTGCATAGTAACATAAATATTCAGCCTTGATATAAGGAAGAGATTTTTCTCTTCTTTTTCCTTTTTTGTTTTCTTTTTTTTTTTTCATTTCTATAGAATAGCATGCAATTGCCAAACAATACCATTTTGCAATGCTTATCCAGATCAATACAAGTCTTTGACCATACTTTGACTACAGAGGTTTACACCAGCCATAGATTTGGTGCTGTGTTTGAACTTGACATGGAGGTTTAAAAATTTTACCCAGCCTTTGTTAACATTGTGCTTTGCTAAAATTGATACTGATTATACCTCAGTTTCCAGCTGCTAAACCACATGGAAGCAAGCTAAATACAGAGAAAGGAAAGTAATCTGACCTAAGAAATGTATCTGCAGTTATATACGCAAACACACACACAATTTTCTAGCAAGAACTGTATCAGAGATGTGCATGGATGATGCACAAGATTCTGTGGCTATAGAATCAAAAGTAAATGAGGCTTGGCCTTCTATAAGGTGCAGGATGTAAAGCGAGAACTTATCTGGACATTGTAGTGTTGCATCGGAAATCTCAACATATTCAATTCCTAACTGAGAAAATTCCCATCAGCATTCTCTCTTATGAAATAATATAAAAGCAAACTTTATTTGGAGGAGATTGAGGCATACCTACTGTCTTTTCTCACTGTCGGCTTGCTTTTAGCTTGGGGTTGCAGTGTATGATACATCTTCACACCATCAAAACCAGATGTAGTAGTCTGGGAAGGAGAAAGAGGAGGTGGAGCCAAGTCTTGAAAGAAAGGATTGGTTGCTTACATGTTTTGCATTCCAGGAAAAAGAAATGTGTTCCCTAATTCATCCCAGAATTTCCTGAAGTATGTAAGCTACAATGCATTACATCATATCTTACTTTATTTATCATCTGTGACACCCATGTATGAAGATTCCATCAAGTTTTTGCTCTCATAGTAATTAAGGGATGTGTTAAATGCATTTCCCAGCTGCAGGCATACTGCTCCTGTAGAGCTGGCAAAAGCTATTCTGTGTTTTCCATTTAGCAATAAAGGAAGAAGTCAGTGTCCCCATAATGCAATCCCCTGGAGCTGGAAAGAAAGACTGAGCATTAGAGCCATTAGAATATGGAATATATTTTGTAATATCTCTCTTCTGAAAGAACTCATTGGTAAAGTCACATGAATACTGCCTCCAGCATTTTGTTCTTGTGAAACGCTAGTTCTTAGCAGTTGTGGACCAGTATGGGAAAGTTTTATTATTCGTTTTCAACATTACACATGGTTTTATTACTAAAACTGCATCTTTACATTGCTTGACCCTTTTGAGATACTGTGCTGTTCTAACTTCCAGGCTGAACATCTCTACAAATTGTATGGTATAGCATGGTAATCATATGCAACATCTAAAAAGTCTTAAAAGTCAGGAAGGAAAAGAGAATGAAACTTTTCATTCCTATTTTAAATCCAGCCTTCAGGTCCTATTACAATCTATATCTGCAACAGCTGGTGGCCCTTTCTATTCCTCACCATATGATGACCTGTAAAATCAATTAATTATTTTGCTATATTTAATAGAAATATATCCAGAATCTTTGAAACCATCATCCCTATCAATATGATTCTGGCAGCCTCATTCAAGATCCCTAAAATATGATAAAATTTGTTGCAGCTAAGGAATGGACTTCCCTTGCTTCTTCCTTTGCTCTTGTCTTACTAAAAAGAGAAAATGTCTTCCTTTGGTACAATGATTTGATCCCTCTATTCACTCCCCTTTTGGAATTTCTGTCATAAAATCAGCAACACCCTTTATAAAAAAGGAACCCCAAGGATGCTGAGAGCCAGATATTTGGGCAGTCTGATTCTTAATAATGCCAATTCCTCCTTCCCACACTGGTGGAAGGGGAAACATGAAGAAAAAAAAAAAAAGCAGGCGTTCAAGACTAATTACAGAATCACAGAATCACAGGATGGTTTGGGTTGGAAGGGACCTTAAAACCCACCCAGTCCCACCCCCCTGCCATGGGCAGGGACACCTCCCACCAGGCCAGGTTGCCCAAAGCCCCATCCAGCCTGGCCTTGAGCACCTCCAGGGATGGGGCATCCACAGCTTCTCTGGGAAGCCTGTTCCAGTGCCTAATATTCCAGTGCCTAATGTATGTTTTTTGCTATACTTTCATCTGGCTCTTTCTAATACAATCTGTCTTTGGAGATGTGGGGAACCAAAACATGACTATGTACTCTTGACCATATATATATACCCCAAACCTTGTGGTAGTACTATGTTAATACCACTTGGAACCAAAAAGGTTCAGTGGCCAGTGCTGAGCAAAGAAGGAGGCACAGGCTGTGCCAAGAGAAACTGAAGTCTAGTTTGAAACAAAGAAGGTTTCAAAGAGACAAAGGTCAAGACTGTACAGTGTCTTGGCTTATGCAGATAAGTATGTAGACAGTAAATTCCAGTTTACTGCAGCCATTACAATGAACTGCTTCTCTGAACACCTCTCACTATCTGCTGGTACCCATCTGTAACCTATTATTTCAGCTGATTTTATCCCCTGCTGCTTCAATGGAGACGGTGCTGTTCCAGCACGAAGTTACTTCATGGATTTTCTGCTTCTGCCTATGATGATCAAATGCCCAAGTTCTTTGACAAGGCCTTGAGCTACTTGTCCTTGTCTTGTCATTGGGGTGGACCAGGTGACCTCCAGAGGTCTCTTTCAACCTCAGTTACTGTGTGGTTCTGGGATCCTTGTCTTGTACCATCCATGCAATAATCATGACAGTGATGATGCCATATCACTAGGTGGTGGCCTACAAGCTGATGTCTCTGCTTCGGGTAGAATAAAGCCCTAAATATTTCTGCAAGAGCAGGAAATAGGACATATGAAACCCGGGGGGTGGCAGAAGAGAGCAGCATGGAGGAGAGCTGGGTAAGAAGCAGACATAAAGGGGAAAGGTTGAGCTATGAATAGGCATGAGGGTGAGCATCCAGCCTTTGCCCTGAGACAAAATCCTGGCATTTCTACCTCCTGACATGGACTTGTGGCAATATCTTGGTTTTAGTATCTTGATATCTTTAGTATCTTATCCAGAGAACAGCTGTGCCATAGGGGTCTTTTGCTAGTCTATGGACTTCAGTTTTCTAAAATTCTCCTTACAGCAACAGAAATGTGTCACTTTGCACTTTTACATAGGCAACTTTTTATTCTCATAGCCACAAGTGTACTTCTATCTGGTTTTGGGATTAAGGAGAGTAAACTGTGCAGGTAAGGGTCTGCCTCCAGGGCAGGTGAGCCTGCTGCACAACTCACAGCTTTCTATGTTGCAAATCAAGACCATATTTATAAGCACTTTATTTCTAAGATACAGACACTTTCTGGGTATTCTGGCTACTTTTACTTTCCTGAAGCAAGACTAATACAAATTCAGTAATCCATCAATTAACTTATTAATGTGGAGTTAATTTATTCCCTGGGTAACATCAGTTTAGGCTCTGAGGTTCTGACTCAACTCTTTTTTCCTGGTTTATATGAAAACCTATAGAGGAGTATGCTGTGAAGCAGTTTGGTTTCTAACAAAGCAGCAGAGGATAAATACAGCTGAAGCTCTTGAAAGCATAACTATGAACTAGTTAAGCCAAAGCTTGGATATTTTTTTTTTTTTGTTTAGACACAGGAATGGCAACAAAGCTCTTAGAGTCCAAGACATCGTTGAATGGTAGCCAACACACTATAACATAGTGGGCTTTGCTTGTGCTTTGCATGCTTATTATAAAATCTTATCAGCTGTTGTAAAGATGAGGAATTCTACTGCAGCACTTTCACGCTGGCTGTAATTGTTGTCCATTTGATTCACCATGCGTTTCTGTCGGAGGAAATGGTGTGAGATGAGAGGAGGTGATCCCAAGGGCAGCTCGTGGTGTGCGCTGAGTAGGCAGCATGGAGGGTGCCGTGCTTCAGAGAAGCTGAGCCATGCAGGAAGGTGCCAGGCAGCTGTGCCTCTCCCTGCCACTGGCAGCTGCCTGCAGTGGCTTTGGCTGTAGGAAGAGAGAGGGCTGGCCAGTACACCAGCCCTCTGCTCAAATAAAGGGGAAGGAGGAGATAAAAGGGATGCAATGGGTCTGGGAGCATGGAGAGAGGTGATAGTCTGGAAGATATTTAGGTGGACCCAGGGATGGAGGTGCATAGAAATGCTCTTTGCTTAGGGCACTGATTCACTCAAGCTCTGCTATATGGTGTCTTAAAAATATTTATCTTATTTTCAAAATAATAGTGGGATTTATTAAAGTAGAGTCACTGCCAGGCTTTGTAATGATGGTTGATCTGTGTGGTATCCAAATGGTGGCATTTATTCCATCAATAAAGCTGCATAACAACCAGAGAATTGATGTGAAATAAAAGAGGTGTTCCTGGGCCTCAGTGCTTTTGTCATGCTTTGCCATTTCAGTGGTTTTTTTTTTGTTTGTTTTTGTTTTGTTTTGTTTTGTTTTCTGTTGTTGTTTTGTTTTGTTTTTGTTTTTCTTTTTTTTGTTTTTTAATCTTATAAAATGGGGCTTAAAACTCAAAGGATGCTAACATAAAGTATCACTTGTTCTGCTGACAAAGTGGACACTTGATCCCACTTGGCAAAATTTTAGTCTGAAAAAAAAATAATAATTAATTTCAAGTCATAATTTTATAAAACATCTGATGGTTTTACACTAATTACTTATTGGGTCCTCAACTTCTGAGGGACCTAGAAGTGCTATTTTTTTTAAATGTGATGAATTCTTTTCCTCTGGAAATTTGACATACTTTGTTTCAAGGCATCCTTTCAAAATCTGTAGTCAATATGACTTTCTTCATTCAGTATGATCTGTAGTTCTCAATAAAAGTGCCCACGGTAGCCTTGCGGATTTAAAATTTGTGCTTTATGTTGTATGTAATGACTTAGAGACCTGTGCTCTGTGATCTGTCGGCTCTGGAATAAGCATCCATGTGCTTCACTTTTTTTTTTTTTTTTTTTTTAAAGTCTAGTCCTTTAGACAAAATAAACATGAGAAGCATCAGATTGAATCCTGGCAGAAATTTGTTAAAGCCACCAAATGACAGCATATCAAGTCCATTTGTCACCTCCATTGAAAAATGTGTATTTGTATCTCTGTGGTAACACCGGGACACTTAATTGCAAAGGTTCTCCAAAACGAGCACTTTAGCTGCCAACTGGAATCCAACAGAATAGCAGCCCAAGCACTGAGGCTAATGATAGTGTCAATCTATTGTGTCATAAATTACATCCTGTTATAAATAATGAAATCTTGGAAACAAATAAAACATTCACATTCTTCACCCAGGTTTTTCCTCTATTTTGTGATGAAAACGTGACTTGAAAAATCTGCATAATTAAATGTCATCCTTTCTATTTTGATTGGCATTTTTTCAAGTTTTTTTTTTTTTTTTTCTTTTCCCACTTGTTTTTATGAGGCTGTTTTGATTAGAGTATGGCATGAGGATAAGTTGTTTTTATGATGTGTGTTTGCCACTTCCAGATTCCTGGAGAAGCCCTAATTCCTGATGGCAAGACGATCATCTGGGACAGCACAAAAGGCTTCAGAATACCCAAGGCAACCTACAGATTCATAGGGCTCCTGAGCTGTGAGACAACCATTGCTGGGCATAAGTATAGCACGAAGTACCTAACGCACCGAGAAAGTAAGTAGCCTTCTACACCCCCTGTCTTTTGGAAAGCCATCTGCCCTGGTGATGTTACTCACTTTTCCTTCTCTTTATGACATACAGCCAATACAATTTTTGATGTTCAGTTGAGCACCCCTCGCCTCGTCAAGTTGCTGAAGGGTGACAGCCTGGCAATGAACTGCACTGTCACGGCAGCCTGGAACACCCGTGTGCAGATGACGTGGACTTACCCCGGACAGGTGAGTGCTGGGAATGAAAGGAGGAAATCGGGTGAGGGTTCCCATAGATCGTATTACATCTAGCATCCTGGGAGGAATTCTTCCTCAAAATGTTTGCTATGTTTCTCATTTCATCATTGTGAACCTTGCTGACATGGCTTTTAAGTGTGTTTGGTTGGTTTTTTTTTTGTTTTGTTTTTTCTTATGGTGCTTAATTGAATAGGTAAACAAGTTTACACAATGCACTCTGCTATATTGCATAACCACAAGCGAGCGCTAGAAACGTTTCATCCCTGGGAGCTTCTTTTTGACCTGGGGAAATGATAGAAATTTATCACCCTGTCCCAGGCAGGGGCTCTCTCGTGACAAAAAAGTTTTCATCGAGGTTTTCTTTCTTAACACATTCATTTAAAAGACTGGCAGACAGTCAGGCACCCGACTCAAGCATGTTTAGAAAAGATATTTTGATTTAGCTAGCCAAAATCTCATTTGTTAAGTGTCACATGAACAATCCGCTTGTTTTGACAACTACAGGAATGATCTTGAATGTGCTTCTCCTCCCCCAACATTGGGAGCATCCTCATAAATATTTGTCACTTACAAAATAACTGCCAGGGAGCCCGTGTAAAGCTGATAAGAAATTTGACATTAGCTTAAGGTTTACAACTCCCATTCCTTTCATGTCAGTTTGATTTATGCTGGTGATTCAAGTCAAGATCATTTATTATGTCACTCATTGTGTCTAATCACAAGCTGAAATTATGATTACATTATATAAGGAAGATTAATGCAATTGTTTTTTGCATACTGTAGCCATTTTCCTTGGCATTTTTTCATTGCAGAAGTAAACAACCTAGCAACAAGAAACGCCCCAAATATCTTACATTTGGTCACTGTTACATTACCAAGCCCTAGCTAAGCACCAAACTTGTGAAATTCTGCTTGGGTTTTATTTGGACGGTAACTGAAGGGTGCTCAGTGTTTGTAAGACAACAACAATGTCCTGGGTTAAATAAACTTTGAGGCCAAAGGCTGAGGGGGAGTTGCAGGAAATAACTCCTCAGGCTCACATTATCTTCAGTTCCACCCTGCTACTCCTTTGCCAAATCTAGTCACTTTTCCGTCTATAGCCTTTCCAGAATTCTCCCCTTTTGATGTTAATGCCCTCATCGTCTATACATCTGCTGCCTATGGACTCAGAACCAAGGCACCGAATTATGTGCTGCCCTTCATGTGCCCTTCATGTGCTGGCAGTCCAAGGACTTTTATGATCAATGCTGGACAAGGAGCAATGGGGAGCTGGGCATGTTTCAATGGTAGGTCATGCAGAATTGGTGACCTTCCTCTGGAAAGAACTAGTTTGGATGCTTCTGCAACTTGAATGGAGATAGGAATGAATTGCCAGATAAAGTTACTTCTCATTTTTATTTTTGACTGTCTGGAAGTATTAGTTTTTATCAGGTTTGTCCTGTGCAAAGGGATCTGGATACATTTTTTGGAGGTTTGGTGGCAGAACAGTAAAATTAAAATCATTCATAAACATTTGATTAAGCTCTTTCTTGTTCATTTTTTCTTTTATAGACAAAGAAGAGAGGGTCCATAACACAGCGCATTGACCGGAAGAATACAGAAGCCAATATTTTTTACAGTATTCTAGTTGTTGACAGAGTGCGTGATATTGATAAAGGCCAGTATGCCTGCCACGTGAAGAGTGGGCCCTCAATCAAATCAGTTAACACAACAGTCATCGTTTATGGTAAGAAATACCTTGAATTTGTAGAATACTGAGTGTTCACTTACCAAGTTCAGTCATACGGTATTTTTGTACCTTGACACAAAGTGTGAATGAATTTCTAGTATGGTTATCGTGGATAGAAAATGGAGGAAGATAAGAGAGAACATGTACCTTTTCTTCCATGACTGTTTTGCCTGTTTGGCAATGGACACATTAATGTTCAGTTTGATCACCCTTGTTTTATAAGTCCTGCGATGATCCTGTCTTCAGTTCTGACAGTTCCAGTTCCTCTTCTACAATACTTATCTACTGCTTACTATGAAGCAAAAGAAGGAAAAAGACAAAAAAAAAACAAACAAAAAAACCCAAAACAAAACAAAACAAAAAAACAACAACAACAACAAAAAAAAAACAGATAAGCTAGCTCTATGTGGAGAAGATCGCTGGTAAACCATTCACAAAACCGAAACAAGCATAACATACTGCAACTCACTAATGTGGTTTTACAGTGGGAGCCTTAAATAAGTTCTCTGTGGTCTGACCAGGCTTCCTGTGAGATCTGGAAATTCCCTGTGTTGTTTCAAGCTTATGTGAATTAGGACTTTTGTGCACTGAGACTGCATGAGAAGCTACCTTCTTTGTGGCATCCTGTTACAATTATGATTATGTAGGATATTCAGAGCACTGTTGGTATTAATATCCAAATGGTGGCTCCTTGATGGCAGACAATTTGTGGTCACAGTATTGATTTGTTCCACAGTTTAGGTGGTCTACTTTTTCTCTCTCATCTGTAATTGTGGTCTAAGCACCAGATGGTGGTATTTTCAGGGAGTATTTCAAGTACTTTTTCTCTATTTAACCCTTGGACTAAGATGCTGGGAACGTTGGATGAATCATTATTTTAACTTCTTATGTTCTTAAATAAATAAGCCTGAAGCTATCAAAAACTAAGTTTTAAATTAAAACTGAATTCAGAGAAGCTGAAGCTCTTGAAGCAAGCCTATAAACTCATATTCACATAAGCAGTCTCATCTATGGGATGCTCATTAGAAAGAGACAGACTGAATAATGGTTTGCACAATCAGAGTTCAAGTATAACCTAATTCATGTAATGTAACTATTGAGTTATCTTGCCCATGTTAATTTCAAAGTATGCTGCAAATATCACTAATATAACTAAATACTGCACTCATTTAATAGATATACAGTATCTATATACAATTCATAATGTGAGTAAATATTGCACTGTGGGTACTGTCAAAGGACACTGAACCTTTTTTTTTTTTTCATGTTTTAAATGTTTTGATTTGTTTAATTGCATTTTGGGAAGAAAAAAAAAAAAGTGTTTTTCCAATATACTCTATAAATATTGTGGTTTTATTGCTTCTGGTAAAACCCATCGATTTGTCAGAGTTTGAAATATTGGGCAGTACAACTGGAAAAGAATGAATTCCAGCAGGTTGAGACTGTTCCAATGAAGTGATAAAGATTTGTTTGTTTGATGAAACAGCTGTTTACCGATGACACAGAAAGTTTCTGTCTTTTCCTTTGCTGTTTCTCTGAAGTTCACTTAAACCATCCCCAGCCAAATATTTTCATTTGGAACATCCACTGATTCTCGGCCTTTCAGGGGTGGTGGGGTCACCTGCTCATCTAGTTCAGCTTCCCACGTACCACAAACCACCTTCTTTCTTGTGCTTTGTTTTTTGACTGAAGCACAATGTGAATTTGGCTAGAGCATACCTTGTTTAGGCAGACTCATGGCCTGGGAACTGTATCTCATTTTTTTGTATGTTTGTGGTAGGTTTTATTCTTGCTGTTATCGTGTGGGAACACCAAAATTATTAAAGATCATTTTTATTTGAATTCCTGTTCTCTTTAGAAGAGTGACTCTTTTTGCAGGCTGAAAATCATGAGAACACTTTTTTCTTTTATTTCTTTAAGATAAAATGTTCATTAATTTGAAACGTCGAAGAAAAACTGCGCTGGAGGCTGTAGCAGGAAGAAAGTCCTATCGTCTGTCAATGAAAGTGAAGGCATTTCCTTCTCCAGAGGTTATATGGTAGGACAAGTTATTTCCACATATGTACTCTGGACCTTTGCTTAAATGAAAAATATTCATTTTTAGACCCTTTAAAATGGCAACAAACTGGGAACAATACAGTTTTTGATTTTTATTGGACTTTTCGGGGTCTGGCTGAGTTTTAAAAATTTAAGAGAACATTATCTTCAGTTTGGAAGTGTAAAATAGGATGCCTGGAAACTTTAAAGTTCAGACCCTCAAACATATTAGATATGCCTCCTGTTGAAATCAATGGACACTCTACAGCTAAATCCCTCTACCAATATTTTCTGTTTTACCTAACTTCATGCAGACCCAAATATGAGAAATTAGTTTGTCTGAGTTCATTCATACAACCATGCACTACTAGAAAAGCTGTGGAAGATGGCTTTACTATATGGAGATCTGTAGGTTTTAGATCTGCTTTAGTGACCAGAGTTTTCACTTTGGCTAAAGTATACTGAGATAACAAATCTTTTAAACTTTTTTTTTTTTTTTTTCTATTAACTCAACCACCTTTCTAGAAAACAATGTTATCTATTCATAATCTCAAGGTGTGTTTTGTGTGCGTGTTGTTGTTTGTTTTTATATAATTTTAAATAGTAATAGTTCTGGTTCAATTCATTACCCTTTAACAAGCAGTCTATGACAAGAATGATTAAGAAAACAAACCATATATACACAAACAGTAAGTGTTCATGCTTCTCAGAGCCAGAAATTATTTTTGCTCCAAATGTTTTGTTTTATTTAACTTTCTATTCTGCATTTGCAGCTCCACATGGAAAATTAAGGGACAAAAGTGCAGCTGATACTAGCCATTTACATGGTATTTTTGTCTTTTTAATGATTGAGCTTGTTGACTATACATTTAGACCCAAAACTTCTGAATACAAAAAAAAAAAAAAAAATCCATTTGATAATAAGAATACATATTTATTGCTGTGAGGTTTGTCAGTCACTGGAACAAGTTGCCCAAAAAGGCTGTGGTTTCTCCATCCTGTGAGATGTTTGAAATCTGACTGGACATGGTCCTGGGCAACTAACTTGCTGACCTTGCTTTGAGCAGGGGGCTGGACCAGGCGATCTCCAGAGGCCCATCCAGCCTCAAATATTCAGTGGTTCTGTGAAATATGTGTGCAGTGAAATGTCTAAATCTATGGTCCTTAGACACAACTTGGAGAAGAGGAGGCTGACGGGAGACCTCATCACAGTCTACAACTTCCTCGTAAGGGGGTGTCGAGAGGCAGGAGACCTTTTCTCCATTAACACCAGTGACAGGACCCGCGGGAACGGGGTTAAGCTGAGGCAGGGGAAATTTAGGCTTGACGTCAGGAGGGGGTTCTTCACAGAGAGGGTGGTTGCACACTGGAACAGGCTCCCCAGGGAAGTGGTCACTGCACCGAGCCTGTCTGAATTTAAGAAGAGATTGGACTGTGCACTTAGTCACATGGTCTGAACTTTTGGGTAGACCTGTGCGGTGTCAAGAGTTGGACTAGATGATCCTTAAGGGTCCCTTCCAACTCAGGATATTCTATGATTCTATGATTCTATGAACTTTTAATGCTCCTTCAATGACTGAAAAAGTTTTCTGTAAATATTTACTAAAACACAGGAATCAATGTAATTAAGTCCATCACCGCGGTGAATTTTGGTTGCACTCACATTGAGCTTCATACAGCAACCTACAAAAATGTGGTTTATGCCGTAATTTACCTTCTTTAAAAAAAAGAAATGTTCTGCTTATTCAGGAATCTGTTTGTGAGCAACACTTCGTACTTTCTGTGTTGATTTTCTGTTATCTTTAAAAACATTCACTTGATAGCAGGATATCTGATTCTTAAGTTCTTATCTAATCTACTTACTCTTCCTCTTCCTAAAATCACAGCTGTGCTTAGGCTACAGTAATACTTTGTCCTGGGATGTATTCTGAGGTCATAAGAAATGATCAGTGCTGGATGACGCAACCTTTATTTGTGTGAATGACTTTTGGCCAAAATGGTCGTCTTCTTGACTAAATGGCAGCAGAAGTATGGAAGGCTGGGATCTTTAGAGATAGAGTTGTGATTTTTAGCAGCTCTCAGATGTTATAGAATCCTGTCATATAAATTTTCATGTATAGAAAGGTATTCTTCAGAGTTGTCCATAAATATCAACAATCTGTAAGGAAAGGATAATCCTCTGGTAAGCAGAATCTTGGACAGTAAATTCAATCCTTGCTCAAAGATCAAGAAATGTTGTGAAATGAAGAAACACAGGCTGTTAAAGCAGCACTATTTTTCAATTTTTTTTTCATTTCTGGACTTCTTTTAAACAGGTTAAAAGATGGGCTACCTGCTGCTGAAAAGTGTGCCCGGTACATGGTTAAAGACTATTCATTAATCATCAAAGATGTTGCTGAGGAAGATGCTGGAAACTACACTATAATATTGAGCATACGACAGTGGAACTTGTCTAAGAATCTTACAGTCACTCTTAAAGTAAATGGTAAGTTTACAGCATGTTCCCACACTTTTTCTGAACATAAACATCAAATTTTCGTTGAACAGTTGATCTTGCATGGCCCAGGACATTGTGCACTTTCTTACTGACTTTCATGGACACAAATCCAAGCCTCATGTGTGGGGTGATGGACCCTTCTTGAAATCAGCAGACAGACACTGGTTTTCATTATAAGGGTTTCTGTCTTTCACAGTCACATACTTGTTCCTGATGACTTAAATGTGTTAGTAACCACTCATCTGACTCAACTTATTCCTGCTGTTTTTCTTTGTCCTCCTGGGGATTTTTATTTTTTTTATTACTCACCCTGCAGGAATGTAGGATTTTCATGATCTTGTAACACATTGGAAATGAGTTGCTTTTAATAGCTTTCCAATTTTTACCCTTTACAGTGAAACCCCAGATATACGAAAATGCTGTATCATCATTCCCTGATCCCAATCTGTATCCACTGGGCAGCAAACAAGTGCTGACATGCACTGTGTATGGTGTTCCTCAGCCAAAAATTACATGGATGTGGTACCCCTGCAGACAAAACCATTCCAAAACAAGGTAGGACAGCTTCGTTACTTACACTTAGCTTGTCTTCCCTTCCCTTATATTTGGATATTAACTTAAGAAAAAAGCTTACCATGAACATTTGTAGTTAGTAGAGTATGTGTTACTTTATTTTTAAGTAAGCATGCAGAAAAAATTGACTTTTTGTTTTCTGCATCATTATTTAAAAATAGGGTGTAGAGTCATTGTTTTGTACTGTTGCTTACTTTTATTTACAGTTCATTACTATTCATGCATGCAGTGCTCGGAGGCCATAATTGCTTTTTGATTTTTATGAGGGAAGACTTGCAGGCAATGTCTTGCAAAGTGCTCATACTTTCTCAAGGAGGAGATTTCCTTGCTTACCTCCATGCTTTTGTCACAACACTGTGATTCTACTCTGAGGTTTATTTTGAAATTCAACAGAAATAATCTTAGAGATTTTTTCTATTATGATGATCAAATCTTTCTTACAATACAATGACTCATAGGTTTAGATCAGCAAGACAAATGTGACCAGCATTCTCCAGATAATATTTCGACAGGGCAAAACATAAATGGCTATGTGCAAGCCTACTTGATGCTGATGTGGCACTTAACTAATCCTCTTTTATATTTAAGATTTCTTTTGAGCTTTTTGTGACTGATGATGACAAGTTTGTGCATGTTGACTCATTTATCCAAAGCTCTTCCTGGATCTCAAAATCTGACACAATCTTAATGATTAACGCTCTACATCCACAATGGCATTAGCATTAAGCTACTATTGAAGAGTTCAAACATCCAACATATTTGGAGCATAGCACAACAAAGATGTTTAAGAACCTAACAAAAGCTAAGGAACCAATATTTTCCAAGTCTCAGCTGAAGTTATTCACTTTACATAGGATTTAACTTTAACACTTTCACAGAACTGGGTTTTAATACCAATCCAGACAAACATTTCTGTATGTGCTTAATTTCGGGGATACAAGACACCCTGTTCAATTAAATAGGACAATCATCTTATTTCAAATTAAGGGTGCTTGTAAATTCTAGGCAGCATTTCTTGGAAGCACATGTTGCTTTTCCCATTACACCTTGCTTTGAGATTATGCAAATAAATGGCTTTCTGTGCCCTTTTCACCAAGAGGTGGCACTAGCAATCTCTCCTTTTGCTAGAATAGGTAAAATCTGAAATTCTCCATTTCGAGGACAGGTAAGGTTACCATTTCCTCTCTCTTTTATGTTATTTTTGAAGCATGGGTCGTAGAATTCTACGTAGTAATGTAAAGTGTATGATAAAAGAAAATGCAATGTCTTTTAAGTAGACAGCCCCCATGAAAGGCGTATATGAAAAAATTTCAACCTTTTAGTCTCTTTTAAGTGTTTATACATTTATGCATTCTCTGGATTGAAAACACTGGTTTGTTAGTAAAACAGTTGGATTGTCTTTGGGAGTAGGAGTAGGATTCTTACACAGTCAAATATATCCTTCTGTTAACAAGCAATAAAAATTAATATCCACAAGCAGGTGTTTAATAATGTGCTAAACTGTAGACTCAATTAAATGCTAAATGGAAGTGTGTTTGAACAGGTGATCAAAGGAGAAATGTAGCAATTTAAACATCAGTTATTGGCTCTGTTACAAGGTTGTTTCCAGACTTGCTTCCAAATTGCCTTCATAATTGTTCCGTGACAATTCTTTTTGCCCCCCTCCCCTTCCTTCTCCTTCAAACACTCATTGAAGAAGTAGTTTGGAGAACACCATTTTTAATGCTTTGCATAAGATGACTGGAGTGGCTCCCTGTGAAAAATATGGCAACAATTAAGTACAACAGAATGGCAGGAATCCCTGAATAATTGCATTTTGTCTCCTGCTCCAGGAAGGGAGCAGAAAATACTAGCTGTGCCAGCTGCAGAGCTGACGTGTGTACCGGTGTAGGTGTTCTCCCCAAAGCACTGGAAGACCCCTTAATCCCATCCTTTTCACCATTCTTCCTTCCTTGTGTGAGGTGACGCTTGCTTAAGTAACAGACTAATGATGCAGATCAGAAATCTATCTTGTTCTCCCATTACAGCTATTGCTTTGGATTTACCTGCCCATCATTAAGTTTCCAAGGCTAAAATGTTGTTCTGTTTGTATTCAGCACTAGATAATGTCTATTTTAATGCACAGGTGAAAAAATTGTACCTCAAGTTGATAAACCAACACAGGTTACCGTTATTCACCACACTGCAGTAAGACTCATTGAGTTTCTGGGTCCCATGCCAGAGGATGCAGGAAACACTCTAATTACAAATCTTTTGTTGCTGCAAAACCTTGCAGCACACAGATCTTTTGCTTCCAGATTTATATATATGCTTAATTTTACATCATTTGAGTACTATCACTGAAAGCTGGGGAATGACTTACAGTGAATAAATGAGATTTATTATTATTATTATTATTTGAAGGACTGTTGCCTATAGTCTCCGTAATAGAAACCACTAGGTTCTCTGGCTGCTTCTTTCAATTGCAGTTTCAGACAGTATTTCTGTTTCAAAAATCCTAAAAATATCTCAGTGGATTCCACCGCTTTAAAAAAAAAAAAAAAAAAAAAAAAAAAAAAAAAAAAAGTTCAAATATTCTTCAGTGCTTTGTAATTAATACAATCAATCTGCATAACCCTCCTCTGTATATTGTTCAAGACAGCAACAGGAAGCCAGCCAAATTAAACAGGTTCCATAGTTTCCTGGTAGCAAATAAAATAAATAAATAATAATAATAATAATAAAAAGCTGCAAAATTGCTCAACAGATTTAACTTTTTGGAAAGCAGAGAGACCAAGAATGTCATTAAAATTCCCTGTGCTTTATTTTCCATTAAAATAAGTTTGCTTAACCAACTCTATTACCATTAAGTAGCCTTTTGCTAACCAGCAGATACGTAACTAGATGGATAGGTGGAAAAAATAACTTCTGATTTTCATCCCAATGAGGAAACATAAAAGAGTTAAGAAAAACTGCCTGGGGAAGAAAAAAAAAAAAAAAAAAGTAGTTATTTGTTGTTGTTTTGTTTGTGTTTTTCAAGTTTATTCAGATATAGCAATTCAGATATGGCAGAGAAATGTCACTGGAGAATGGAATGAGATAAAATAAAATGAAATTAACAAAACAAAAGATTAGTCTTGCTTAAATTACTATTGTTTTTTCCTGAGAAGCTTCTTATCCAGTGTCAGCTTACTGCAGACAAAGCAGCAGATACATATATTCATTGCTCAGTGGATATAGCAGAAGATTGATGACCTCCCATCATTAAATTGTTGCTTGAGCAGTCTCCTCGGCCTCTTCCCTACCACCCTGCTGTTGCTCTTCCTGGCCTCACTTTTGCTCAGGCTGGGTTATCAGCTGAGTCTTGTGGAGGGGCAGCCACGGCAGGGCTTGCTGATGTTCCCTGGAGCCACCAAGGCTGGTCTCCACCTACAGCTCATCAGCTCCGAGGCTGCAGCATGAGCATCCCCACGCCAGGGATGTGCTTGATGCTCATGGCTCTTGACCCGAATCTCTTCAGCAGATTTGTGTTTATCTTAGGCTGGTCTGGCAGAGATTGCCAAGAAAGGCATGTGGGATATTGATGTTGCTTAGTGTAAGCACTGGTTTCCTCAGCTATGGTGCGGTGTCATTTGAGGGCAGTTTTCCTCTCTGGACATTTCCATGTAGGCAGTTCCAGAGAGACCTTCTTTGTGCTCTGCCCAGGGCTTGACTGATCAGCCCTCCAAAAACTGCAGACAGAAAAAGCAATGAAATTTTTTCTCGGGTGTTCCAGCTCTCCTGTCACCTTTCTGCCTCCCTCTCACCTTGAGTTATCAGTTATGGTTAGCCTCAAACCAAGTGTCAGATTATTAATTTTCAACCCTGCCATCATGTCAGTTTGTTATTTATTTATTTATTTAGATTTTTTTCTGTGTGCATGCATGAAGGAGAGAGAATCACAAAGGTATTGTGGAGGAACCTGCTAAAAGAAGGTCCCTGGAAAGACCTTAATTCTGTCCCCTGAGCTGTAGTGTCAGGATATGAACTGAAAATAACCCAAAATAACCCATAACTATTTCTGCCCCCACTTCCCAACCCCTTCATCATCCCAGCAAGACTGTGAGGTGGATGGGATTGGGGATGAATGGATTGCATGCCTGAAGCTGAGGAGTGGGCAGCAGGAACCAGGGGCCATGCAGCATTGCCACAAGCTGGTACCACTACCATGGAGACATCTCAGGACAGCACAATGTTCCTAACGCTCTGAGGTGGATGGATGGATGCATGTATCACAGTGGAGTTGCTGCTGATTTAACACAGAGAGATAAGAAGGGAATATTGCCTCCCATTGGGGCTTGGCCGTGGTGCAAAGATAGGGTCACATGAATTATTTTCTACAGAAACAGCTCTCTAGCACTACAGAGTGAGGAAGAAGCTTGTTGTGGATCTCAGTGAGGCAAAAATGAGAACTTTTTCTCAAAACTTCTGCAGAGAGAGAAAAAGCCTTGAACTACCATCACGAAAGTGCATGGCCAGACTCCCACCAGCTTCGGTGAAAGAGGAAGCAGGGCATGTGTGCATAGCAGTCTAATTGCATTTCTGCATTGTTTATGTCAGGGTATTAATAAAGGATTGAAAGGCAGAATCGTTAGGATGTGCTTGGATAGATTATCAGGGGAAACTAGATTTGGAACATCACTGAGGTATGTAAAATGAACAAGTAAAGAACAAATGTTAATTGTACTTAATTAGAAATGTACTGAACCACCCAAATTTAATTGTGGATGTCTGCAAACATTGATGCCCATTAGTTTGTCCACAGTGACTGTTTTTGTTCCCCATGCCACCTTCTATTTTCGGGAAGGGGAAGTCTGAGTCCTTAGAACTGGTAAAAGTAGGTCAGATGCCATTAATAAACAGGTAGTTCAAAAATGCCTTTGTTTAATTTGACATGTGGCCAGATCCTCAGCTCTAAATTCACACTGACTGAGGATCTGGCTGGTGGCCTTTGTGCCTTCCATTCCCTACTACAAGAAAATCCTCTTGCAGAGATCTGATAATGTAAAGGTACTTGAAATGGGTACATGAAAGAAAAAATGCTAGCTATTTCCTTATTCTGCTGCAGTTGTGGAAATGGGTTAGTGTAAATGAAAATCAGGCTCTGTGTTTTTCCCATACTTTTCCAAAAATGCAGAGGACCAGACAGGAGTGTACATTGTGGCAACACGGACTTGCAGAGAATCTGAAGCCTAAAGAAAGAGAGAAGTGAAAGTGTCTGATCTGCTTCAGACCAGCCAAGGAGTTTATTGCAGCATCTCATTCTTTACTTCCACGATGAGCCAGAAGTCACTGCTTGTTTGTGAACACCTCCTGTTCTCCGAAAACATCTAAAAGGACAGCATCCCTGTCCTCAGTCAATATTTTGGAAAAGATCTTTTTTTAATATTTTACTTACAAAATGCCATGTGAATCAGATCAGGCATATGTATGTGGATAAATAAACCCAGTAAATATACACTGTACACTAGGTACAGTTTGCCACAGTCTGTCCCCAGGGTAATGTAGTGAATGCACTGATGAATTCACCGTGCAGGCTGTAAATTTTATCAAAGGTTTCATTATGGGTCTTAGCTGAACCAGAAGATTAAGCTTTCCATTTTTGGTATTGATAATTTTCAAGTCACTTTAAATCATTTTTTTCCAAGTCCAATAGAAAATAGTTTAGCCAAAAATGTATTATATTGCTCAAGTAAACTTTTTCTTATTTTTTTTTTTTTAACTGGTTATTGATCAAACTTAAAATATAAGGACTACAGTAACATCCAGATAGTGACAAGTGTCTCTGCTTAGTATCATGTTTTAAAACCTGGTTCCCCTATCTTTTTTTTTCACTCATTTATTTTTTCCAGTTTCTTTTTCTGTGGTTCCCTTCACAGGGTGTTCTCTTGGCTTTACTGTGGACAGTCTGACACCCGTTCTTAAGGGAGAAGATGTGGGTCCGTGCAGGTGGTTGATCATTATTGCTTGGTCTTTTACTCAACGTGGGGCGGCAGCAGTGTCTGAGCCATGGGAACGTCCCAGCCTGTGGCCTTAAACCTCCTCCTGTGCTAGCAGGGGCTCTTGGCCGAGGAAGGCACAGGGTCAAGCTGTGTGTGCTTAGGAATGATTATAAATGGAGTGCTATTATTGGACTGAGTACACCTTTTACAAAAATATACAAACTTTAGCTAGCATCCTTTTTCCTTTTATGTCTATTCCTTTCAAAAACCCTTTGCAGAAGGCTTTGAACAGGCATGGTGTATGAGGTAAGATCATAGTCAGAAAGAAAAATATTCAGTTAAAAAATAGAAAACAGGGGTTAGGAGGGAACAGTCAGTTCTTGCAGTGCAGGGAGGTGACCAGTGAAGTTTTTCAGGAGCTGGTGCTGGGGTCTGTACTTGTCAACATGTTCAGAAATAACCTGGAAAAGGTGGTAAGGAGGTGACAGAGTTTGCTGATGATACTAAGTCATTCAGATTTGTAAGGATGAGGGCTGATTGCGAAGAAACGCAGAACTCTATGAATCTGAGTATGTGAGTGATAAAGTGGCAGATGAAGTCCGCTGAAGATAAAAGGGCATGATGTACAGAGGAAAAAGCAGTCTGACTTTCACACGTAAAATGATAAACCATTGTCTGATCATTAATAACACAAAGAAAAATATGAGCATTGTGGTATGCAGGTTTGTGAAAGCAATGGCAGTAAGGAGCAGCTCAAAAAAAAACAAATTGAGTGTTAGGAATTATAAGGCTGGCACTGTGTAGCATAACAAATAGTTGACTTGTTTGCTACACAGGAGATATCTACAGACTAGTGAAGGACATGTAGGTCTGAGGATCAGTTGTATATGCTTTTCCAGTTTAAGAAGTAGGGGCCATGAAATGAAACCAAGAGGACTGCGATTCAAAATGTAGAAAGGAGATGGTTGTTCGTGCAGTGGGTGGTTGATCTGTGAAACTCCTTGCCAGAGGATTTTGTGGGTTCTGAAAGTTTGACTGGTTTCAAAGGGAGGTTGCATGAAGTCCTAGAAGAGAAATCCACTGGGAGTTGCTTAAGAGTAGAAATGGCCTCCGACGCAGGAAGTTCTTAGGCTGATAAGAATTGGTGACTGGGGGAGTATTGGGAGGAAGTATCTGAAGTTAGTCCTGTTCTTACTCATCCCCAACCATCTGCTTATGGTCATTGTTGAGACAGGATATGGGGTAGATGGATCCTTGGTCTTATGTCCACGTCTGTCAGTATTTTCTCTTCCTGTTTTCCCTCTAATCAACTCCCCTCTCTCCTTAAAAATGTTTCCCTCCATTCTTTCTCATCCCTTCCTTGTTTTCTGCCTGCACTTCCAGTCCCTGGCTCCAGTCAGCCCAGAGTTGCTCTCAGACCCTTACTTGCAGTGAAGCTGAAAACAATCCATCTTTAAAAGCACAACCTCTGTGCAGCAACAGCCCTTTCATCTCTTCTGTTGATCACTGGGAAATGGAAAGGGTGTTCATTGTGCTTCCAGCTTGTCAGAAAGACAGGGAATATTAAGGACTGTGTAAACTGAATAGTAAAGAATTACCCTTTAATAGAGCCAAAAGGATCCAGTCAGGACAGCAAAGAAAAGGAAGGGAATTTCAGCATTATGATAAGGTGCTGGGGAGACCTGGATCTTGAGTGGGTGTAGATGTGAGGTCACGTCTCAAATTTGAGTGAGCTGTGAGGAGTGACCTGTGTATGGGAAATAACTTATGCCAGAAGGGTCTTAACAAAATCCCAGACTTTATATATAATGATCTTTTTCTGGAAATAGAAGCAGAGTAGACTTTGTATGTAGAGGCTTTGTGGTCTTTCCCTTTAGGTTTCTGACTGCTCATCCAAACTGGAGAAGCCCTCTTCCCTTCAGTACTACCACAGACTATTAAACTCAAACCATTTTTCCCAGCAAGAAGTCCTAGGTGCTTGTGAAAACTTCATGCTTTAATAACTCTGTAGTCCAGTCAGCATTCAGCTCCTCCATGGAGAAAATAGCTGGTGAGAGAAAGTGGAGGCTGAGTCATGGTGACCATATGGGAGACGAGAGTGATTTCAGCCTAGCAATGGAGGGAAAGGAGGTGGACAAGAAGGAAGGAAGGAAGGCTTGGCTGAAATTTTGATCATACTCTGTGTCCACGAAGACTGCTAAACAGTGTGAAGCAGGAAACACAGGGTCAAGAAGCAAAATATAATTATCTGATAACAAACTCAAGGTGAGAAAATTTCAGGTTACCTCGGGATATGCAAAAATCCTGAAAAACTACATCCAAATGCTGTCATGTTCCCTAATGTTCAGAGGTCTCAAGTATTGGCAAAGGAGTTGAAAGTAAAATGTGTTTTCTATTTTTTTGTTGTCAATGGCTGGTGTTCAGGTTGCTCAGCTCTGCAGATGTAGAAGTGTTGGGTCTTTGTGTGTTTTGTTTTTTTTTTGTTTGTTTGTTTGTTTGTATGGTCTGGTTTTATTTTTTTGTTTTGTTTTGTTGTCCCCTGTGGGAATGCATGCATGGGCTGATGAAGGGCTGAAAGGTGGGACAGGTAAGACTGCTGCTGATCTTCCTGCTTCCTTTGAGAAAAGTCAGATCAATTGGCTTTCTGTGGCAGCACACTGAAGTAGTTCAGGACAAGCTGTAATGTTTGGAAAGGATGAGTGTGAAAGGGAAGCACCATGCATTAATCTGGTTACATGTAGATTACAACAGAAAAGGCAGTGTGCAGACAGCAAACTTTCTTTTTCCATAGTCACGGTGGTATGCAACAAGGTCATGCATGTCATATACCCGACTATTTCTAATGATGTAGTATGAAAGAGGCTCACCAGAAGGAGTGGGCATTCAGGACATCTGGGATCTTCCCAAGAGAATGAGCTTTCCCTCTATGTGTCCCCCTCAGTGGGGATGCAGAACATCCTATAAAACAGAAAATAACTCAGTCCTTGCTCTGGCAACTGTGCAGTACACAAGAATCTCAGTATGGCCTTATGCATAGAGGCTATTGAGAAATCCTCCAGTCACCCTGCATCTCATCAGTGAAAATCTCAGCACAGCTAATAATATCCTCGGCCACAAGTCTCCTCCTCTTCTGCTGACCGAGGATGAGGCGTGGCGATGGACCGTTACTGCTTTCTCAGGGTCATGAGAGTGTCTGACATGAAATGGGCTGGTGATGTCCCTTCTGTTCTTGGTGGGCAAGTGTTGACTCTGCAGTGGGCATAAGCAAGGGCCTGGGACAGTGAGAGCAGAGAGGCAAAAGTGTAAAGAATGAGATATGCAAAGAAGGAACCTGTGCCACTATCAACACAGCTTCTTGTTTGGTATTCCTTGTTAAGCTCCTAAATAAATATAAATCAACATACAGTATGTGATATAAATACTATCCAATTCCTATCCTTTGTAGGTCTCCTCAAAACCCCTACATACAGGTGTCCCTGCCCATGGCAGTGGGGTTAGAATTAGATGATCCTTAAGATCCCTTCCAACCCAAGCCGTTCTGTGATTCTGTGATACTCGGTGTATGTGTGCATACCAGGGAAGGTGCTAGGGATGAATTCTCAATCTGTTTGGAGCTAACTGGAGCTTTTCCACCGAAAGCAGTGGGGCTGGTGTTTCAACCTGGAACTGGTTATTTTTGGCTGAAAGAGGGAGGGGATGTTTGTACCATGGCTCCTGAATCAACAAGCATGTTATCACGTTGCAGCCAAAGCAAGAGGGAGTGCGCTGGCGGGGAGCCAGCACATGTTCCCCCCTCCCCCAGAAAGCACGTTTCACAGCCCGTTCATGCTCCCTGTTACTATTTTCCCTCTCTTGTTTCCGGCCTCACCGTGATTCAGTGCTCCCAGGGACACGTGGCTACACCAGCCCGGTGCTACCAATCGCACAGCACCGAGCACCGAGGCACGGGGCAGGCGAGGCCTGGGTCATTCAGATTTTTTTTGATAACCTCCAAGTGGGAAGCAGTTCCTATATATTCTTTACAATTCCAGGAATTTCCAGAGTTCCTGTCTTGTAGTTAGTGTCGTCATCACCGTGTCTTGAGAGACGTGCGTCAGCTCAACCTGAATTCGTAATAACGCCTCCCTGCTGCTGCTAGGAATTGATCGCTGCCCTAAAAAGGAATAGGTGATGAGAAAATAAATATTCCTGGTGTTAATCATTCTTGAAAATAGCCACGGTCGGTGACAGTAGGGCTTCCTCTTGCTCCTAGCACAGGCATGATTGCCAAATACTACTCAATAAGTAAGAGCTTGACTGAGGCTGTGGTAGCATTGCCAAAATGAACATTAGGGAATTGGATGGCATTGCACGTGAGGGAAGGATTGCAAAGGCATCATGTAGGAGGACTTGAGGGGAGGAGCTGAAATGATGAGAAGACTGAAGTCATTATTTTTCCAGCTGAAATGGGGGTCAGGGTTGTTATGCTGGTATTTGTCACTCTTTTAGCACTGTTTCCAGAGTGGGGAAGAAGATGTGTCTGGACACAAGCTGGGTGTAGGGCTCTCATTTAGGACTCTGCAAATATGGAAATTCAAATCTGTCCTGTGAATCATCAAAGAAGCCCTTTTCCCCAGCTCCCAGGCTCTGCTGCAGATTGCTGGGGTGACAAGAACACGACTTTTATTTGGAGACCAGCAGTTTCACAGACAGCACTTCAGCTTGAAGCTGGTTTGTAGTTTCACTCCCGTGAAATATATCAAGATGACATGAAGTACACTCTTACCCTGGAAACTTTTCCCCATCAATGGTTATAAATATACCACACTATTGTGCTTGGCATGCTGTATGCTAATAGAGGTGAGGGCTCTGAAACTCATTAGGAAAGGGAATGGGCTGCGGAGCAGAGCGAGGACAGCGTGAAGCTGAGGTTGATAACCATGGCCTTGTCCAGAATAGGCCATGGGAGTTTTCTTATCTCACTTTGGCAGGAGGTGCTGTTAGCTTCCTGTGCGAAATCAGGAGCATATGCTGCTTTCCTCTTGTTGTTTGGCTTCCTCCGCTACACAAGACGGTTCCCAGCACTGTGATTATCTTTGCATCTTCAAACATGGCACACTCTGCTTCCTCAAGGGCTTGATGTATTCTTGAGAAGCAGGCTGGCTCCCCTCCCCCCGGCCGCTTCTCCAGGGCCCCTCTGGGTGCCAGCGTCGCACACCGCAGACCTTTTTTAAAGCCCAGATTACTTCTGGCTGCATAACCACCCTTTGCCCTCCCAGAAAAGGGTAAACTCCCAAAGCTGGAAGGGTCCACGAGGGCCTCAGGGCATCCCTTTTGGAGCGCCAGGAGCATCCCCTGCCGAGCAGCGCTGACCCCTCCCCTGGCCCCCGCGCTGGGCTTCTTCCGAAATCCGCAGGAGGATTAATGGCTCCTGTTTTTTCACAGATGAATAGCCTGCTTCTCAAGCTGTTGACACAAAGGACCCGAGCGTGCCTGTGCGGGTGGGTGTGTTTGTGCACCCGTGCACACTGGCGAACGCACAAGCGAGCACGCACACAGGCACATGTAAAAAAACACTTAGAGGAGGTGGGGGGGGGACACTCGATCGCTCAGAGCCTCCTGGCACTCAAGCAGAGCATCAGAGCTGGATTACTGCGATCTGAGATTACACAATATTTATAAACACACCTTTGCACGCACACAGCCTTTGCTTTTACTATACAGGCTCTCTGCATGTGCAGGGTTGCAAGCACGAAGTAGGAACGTGTAGCTGGAAAACAGGTGTAAGAGCTGCTTATAAATGTGCTGGCAGATACTAGCTTGTTTATCAGCCGCTGTGCACACTGTGTGCTTTTTCATTAACCTGGCGGTAACCCTGCCGCAAACTTTCCTGAATATGCAAAGCAATGAGGCTCATCCCATCAACAAACCATTTCAGGAACACAGGCACTTGGGAGATGTCTGGAGCGAGATTCAGATATCCAAAATTCAGTGGAATTTCATTGCAAACACTGGCAGTTCTTGCTACAAGTAGGATGACCTTGCTCTTTTACTGAGTTGATAGCTTTGAGTTACTTTTAAGACATAGAAATACCTATCTGATGTTGTGTGAGGACACACAAATCAATTATATGAGCTGGAAGATAATTACGTATTTTGATTCCAGCCAGGGTACTTTTTTTTTTTTTTTTTTCTTCTTCTCTACTTTTTTCCAAGCATCTGTACTTAACACAAACATCTGATTTGATGACTACATCTAAGTGCCGCAGAGCCTTTTCCCTTTCAGTCACAAAATGCCTGTTGTTAAGAGCTGAAGGCAGGTCAGGAGACAGGGCTCTTAATCCTTCCCGTTTGTCACTTGCTCGACTCTACCTGCTGCTGCTGCCTGGAGTGGTGACTTTGTGTGGCACCACTGGCAGCAAGTAGAGGAAGGATGGCTGAGTAATAACCCCAGCAACCCGCTCAGGAGCCTGGAAGTCTGCTGGTGTGTTTTGAGGTTAAAGTGAGAGCGCTTGGCAGCTGGGGAGGGAAAGCATCTGGTTCGGCATCCAAAGGGATGAGTCTGAGCCTTGTCCTAAACTTTGCCTGGCAGCCACTCTGAAACTGATTTGCAAACACTTGCTGAGCCAGCAGACCGTGCAGGTGAAGTGGCATGGGACGAGAGCAGTCCCATCTCCCACTGTGCACTGTGGGCTGTTAGATAATGTAGTCACAGCTTGATTTGGACTCCTTTTTTTTTATTATTATTATTAAAACCATGGACAACAGCTATTAAGTGTATTCGATTTTCTCCTACAATTGCATTAACATCGTAATCAGCAGTTTGGAGTTAATACGGTATGTGAAGGCAGTGGAGCTCACGTATGTGCCTGCAGGGCTAATATTTCATCTAGTGGTTTACATGTGTTTTTCTTGTTATTGTGATGTTATTGTAATTATGATGGTGGCTTGTATTATGGTATTAATGAGTAATCAGCACCCCATTGTGCTAGGCATCGACAAAGACATAGCACTGTCCTCATCCCTATGACACTGCAACCTAAATATATACAGTCCTTTTCAAGGAATTATGAAAAAAAATATAACAATAACTAAGCCTAAGGCTGCAGAGCTGCAAGAAATGAGATTGGAGATGTCTTTCAGACATACATAGGCTGTTTCTGAATATGCATTATACCTTCTTTCTGTCCTTTATGAAAATGTGTCTCAGTAAAGACTTTTATTGTAAAAAGCGCAGATCTTCAACGTTGCAAGAAACACAAATTCATTCTGTGCAGAAAAATACCAGTTCCATCTGTTTGAAAGGATGAACATTTTTTAAATGACTTAGTATGAATGAAATGAGATAGTGGGGTGTCTGTCTTCCTGTACAGAGATTGTCCAAATATCTAGGCACAAGGATACACCTTTGATACTGCCTATTTGTGTGTCTGTGGCACCGGCATGCTGAAATAACTTCTGATATCTGCTATGGTGTGGAAATGTTAATGGTTTACCAACATTATCATGTCTTCTGTGTTCAAGTCCTGTTACAAAAACAGACTTTTTCAAGCATTAAATGTGATAAATAAATGGCATCTACCTTTCTGAGTGACTTTTAAAACATTTTTTCCCTTCTGAATGCATCAACTCTCTTAATGCTGCTGTCTTTCATGCACCCTGGACTCAACAATCATGTATTTGCTGTCTTTCATCCATCCTGACCTCAACAATCATGTGTTAGAAGGTGGCTTTTAAACCAGTCTAGAGTAAGTGGTTGTGTGTGTAGGGCTTCCTTGCCATGATATTTCTCCCTGTTCTCTCTCCATGCACCAATGACCATGACCCGCTCCTGATTTTTGGCTTTTTCATCTCCCTGAGACTCTCAATGCATGTTAAGAATTTGGATGCAGATTCATGTAGTTTGTGCTAATGATTACAGCTCTAGTTAGTTTACTTGTCGTCTTTTCTCTAAGCTGCAGTGTCTGCTAAGACACTGTTTGTTTTGATGCAATGCTGCACAATTAAAAACTAGCATGTAAAGTTAGTGTACCATTGATACTGTAAACAACACAAAGTTTAACCAAACTGCACATTTAGCTGAAGGGAAATGAACCTCATTCTTTGGTCGGTATTGCATCAGATGCTGTTATCCAGTCAGCAGCCCTCAAGGGTCATTTCTCCAAACAACTGATATACATGTCAGGACAACTTGATTATGGATACAACAGCTCTTGTCTTTCAAATACGTGGAAGATCAAAGGAACATATTGTATCAGAAAGAGCTTGACCCCGTTGAAGGGTTAAGCTCTACTGTTGAAGCTGGAATTGAACAAGCAACAACTCAATGTTGGATGAAAAGCAAAACTTGATATACTCAAAGAAAAGGGATGGACAGAATTTAAGAAGCATTCCAATGTGTTTATTTCCATGTGTACCAAATTAGGCTTTGGGAAACAAATTAGCTCTACCATGACCACACCTGAATGTTCTGATTATAAGCCAACTTGTTGTGTAAGGCAAAAACATTTTTCCTGATATTTCCATTCATTAACATGTCTTTGATATTTTTTTTCAGATAAAATGAACATTTAAATCCTTTCTATTGTTAGATATGGTTTTGTTTTGTCTTGTTTCACTAATTTGCAGGATTATGGTCATTTTTTTATTGTTTATTTTGTAATCATTGAATCACAGTATTGATATTTTGCCATTTTGTAAGCAGAGCTAAAAACAAATCAGAAATGAAAGGTTGCATTATTTTTTTCATAACAAAAAGGACCTGCACATATTTAAATGGCACCCAATTCTTTAAGGAATAGATCTTGAAACAAATATATGTTGTCTTGATTTTAGGACTCAAAATAATATAAACTCATCTTTGAAGCCAAAACTGGACCACTACAATGGCTGAAAACTTAAGAGGATTGGAAATGGCACACTGTTCTCACACAGTCTTATATCTAGGCTTGGATTGTAAATTCTGACCTCCCAGTCTATAGTTGGTTAAATGTTGACACAGACTCTAGAAATGTAATATACTGCGGGCAGCTGTGGAAATGAATCCAACCATCAGGGTTCAAACCTCAAGATTTTTTGAAGTGTAGCCATTCCATTCTTGCATGGTGATCACAACACCTGCAGATTCCCCAGATGATCACTCTTTCCAGAAAAATTCTTTTGGTTTATGTGTTGTATGCTTCAGTCTATCACCAAATCAATAAAAACTCACTTCACTTTTTTGTCTTCAGGCATGGTTTTTGCTCTTATACTGAAGGATCTTTCAACGTGAAAGCTGGCAGCCACATAGGAAACAGGATCCAGAGCATCACTGAACGAACAGCTATAATAGAGGGCAAAAATAAGGTATGAGTCCTAGGCACAAATAACCTTTCTGTATGACAGCATCAGCTGTAAAGGTGCTTTAAGATGCTATTGATGTAACAGTGAGTAAGCCAGTATTTTTATATGAAGACCTACATAAATGTAAGTAACTTCCACACCAGCAGTGATGGAGATTTGGTATTAACCTGCTGAGATGTAGAGATGTACTTTTTTCGGCATGCTGTCATATTAAGGTAAGTGATATGCCAGGGATTCAGTATGTTTGGCTTTCTCAGAGCTGGCCTGCTGTATCTTGGGGCACCTCAGGAGGACAAGGGCAGGGTTCCAGACCATCTTTACTTCATTTTGTGCCATTGCACAATTTCCTGTTGTTTTTCCTATGAGAGTAAAACAATTTACTCTCATTTGAAAGTTTATTCACAGATGTGGTCCTAGATTATTAGATGACCAAGTCTTTTCTTGCAATAAAAAATTTAAAGGGCCAAATGAATCCAGATTTAAGAAGCAAAGTTTAAGAGACATCTCATTCAGAGATTTCAGTCACCTCTGCATGGTGGGATTCATCTCGTCTGCATCAACTGTCTAAAAGTTAAGTGTCTAGTCCAGGTCAAACATCCTTTCATGGGCCATGGGGAGATGTAGGCACTTTTGAAGGGTGATAAGGCCAGTCATGTCATTGTCCAACATGGGAAGGAAAGCCAGTGAGATGACCTTGCCGTGTCATGGAGAGCTATCCATCCAACCTTTCAATCAAGATATTTTTCCCCTACCTTATTCTAGGCCTGTCATTTCTAAGGATGCTGAAAATCTTCTTGTAATTCTAAGGACACCAGGGATGTAGGTGTACTTTCCCTGATGTCTTCCTTCAGGTTTTTTTTTTTTGCATGTGAAAATGGATATAAACTGTAACTACTCTTACGTTAGGGCCCTTTCACACACCGTGGAATAAATAGGGCTGTGCATGAAGCCAAGATTCAGGCCTGGAACTGCATTTTCTCCTGCTGTTGTATTATTTAGAAAGTACCACAGGTGTTCATGGCACAGGTCCAGCGTACGGGAACAGGCTGGATCCCAGTGAGACGTTTGCTCTATTTAGCCGGCCACCTCCACATGCTTAGAGATCAAGGCAAAGATGGGAGAAAACAGCTTCCTAGGGGATACTATCGTAGGAAAGCACATGAAAAAAAAAAAAAAAAAAAAAAAAAAAAAAAAAGTGAAAAAAAGAGGGATTTGCAGGAGGAAAGGGAAATCATTTCAGGCACAGGAAGACAAAGCCTATTCCAAAGGGGGAATTATGAACAAAAGCCCATGAGAACCCGGTAATTTTCCAGAAGACATCTAGGTATGCTGTGGGTGAAGCCCTACCTGCTCACAGGGTACAGAAGGAGCTGCCTAATGGCCAGACCTCATTCTCCTTGTGTGTTGTGTATTTTGGAGATAGCAGAAGAGGAGTGACTGAAATGTCAGACCGACTTCCAGTCAGCAGTGAAAAAATTCCTCCCCAGAGGAAGATGCTAATAATGGGTCCTTGCAGCAGAACTGCAGATTTTGTTTGAAGTCTTTGGCAAGCTGCCCCTCTTTTAAAAAAGGATGCCCAGAAATGAACCAAGGGATGATCTCTGAATGTGTTACATGGAAATTTTTACAGTGAAATGTAGCAGCTCTCCTGTTATTACTTGTCTTCATGCTGTTTAGTTCAGCTAAGAAAGGTCTGTCTTGTACTGCTTTATCCTTTTTTCTTCCTATGGGGAAGGGCAGGCGAGTGAAACAATCTGTTTGCCCATCTTTTTTAAGTGTACCTGGTTGTGGTGCTGTTAGGAAGAATGCAGCTTGAAGATAGATACTTCTGCCTGGCTTCTGCTTTGCATGCCATCCGTGCTGGAAATATGCATGTCATCTATAGTTTTCAAGTTCTTAGCTTGAAGTGAATTCTCTCTGCTTCTGAGAAATGCTTTTCAAAGGTTTCTTCATTTCTGCTGCTCTTCCGTAGCTTTTCAAGCACAGCTGGAATGCTATTGTAAGTAGAAAATGCTCTCTAAGCCTGGGTTCCTGGCCAAACAGTGAGTTGCATGATTTGTGTGCACACAGCTGCTCTAGAGCATCCAGGAATTTTTTTATTTATTTATTTTTTTTTCTGTGGGAGTCTATAGCTTTTCACTCTTTGCAGTCCAAGAGTCATTCTTGGTCTCCTGGAGCAAACTCCAAGGGACAGAGTTCAGACAAAACCCTTCCTCATGTGCTGGGGGTATTGTAAAACTGTTAATAGCACTGAGCTCACTGAATGCAGCACGTCATCACAAGCGTCTGGCTCTGATGAACTGCTACTGTGAGCAGTTCTGCTACTGCACACAGTTAAGAACAGCTCGCCGAGGCACTTCCACATCAATGGAGTCCTGCTATCTAAACAGAGTGTCTACCCCACTTCCACATCCGAGCATAGCAAGCATGGTACAAACAATCTCAAAGCTCAATGGGAACAACAAAGTAGTAGGAGACAAAGCAGTAGGAAATGGATGAAGAGTCTCAAAAAGTTACACTTTTGGGTTAGCATGAAAGCAGAAATGGGGGTGACCACCGGATGAGATTATTGTAATCAAGGAAAGAGATGAACAAGGAAAGGTCAAAAGGTTTCTTTTATCAATAAAGGTAGCCACTTTCACCTTGGTTAGAGACCTCATGCCAGTTCCTTAGTTTCCTGTATGTGCAGTATATGAATCCTTCCAAAAGTTGGCCTTTCTCTGCGGTAGGTTGATTGGATGTTTGTTTGTCTGTGGTTATCCAGGTAGCCACAAGTATATATTTAAAGTTAGAAATACTTCAAACCTCGTGTCTGTATGGTTAAAGTAACGCAGGAAGCCTGTTCTGCATTATTCTTCTGGTGACAGAGAAACCGTGACAACAGTGTTTTAGTAACATTTCCGCTGAAGCCTCTCTAAACAGACATTGAGAAACACAAGTAGCATAATGGAAGAAGTTTGTAACAGAAGTCATAATACTTGATCATAAAACAACTCCTGAAGTGATTTGATTTCCCCACCCAAATTTTCATTCTCTTTATTTTTGGACGTTTTTGGTGACTTCCTACAAAACTGACCTATTCTTAGGCTTATCATGTGAACAGATCTCAGGCACTCTCTTGTCATTCAACTGCTAAAAACCATCACTTCTCAGTGTTCCTACCCAAAGCTATCTCCTAACTATAGCTCAGGGCTAATATTGATTATGATTATGATTACTACTAGCCTGATCAGTGGTTTCTTAAAATGTTGACTTGTGAATGACCTGCCATAATGAGATGCAAAGAGCTCAGGTGTTCATTGGTACCACTGCAGTATATGCATATTCCCTCCTGTGTGTGCATTCATTAGATAAACCACACATTGGATAATCAACAGCTTTGAAAGAAGGAGGTAGTACTCCTTGTACAGGTATATCAGGGACAGGGAGTTGCAGGAGAGACTGGACAAAGATCCTGGGGGTGGAGAATGCACAGAAGATGGCTAAGAAGGTGGATTCAGATGTATGAGAGTAGGTGTTGGCCAAGAAGAAAGGATGAGAAAATCCAGGGAAGGAGATAGTAGACAGAAGGGCAGATGGGTATAAAGAATACTAATACATGAAGTTGTGCTTATTCATATATATATATACGTATGGCCTTTTTTTTTTTTTTTCCTATGCATAAATACCTAATACCTTACTGACACAAATTTTTAGTGGTCCCATCCTTTGCAAGTGATAAAGCCACCTGATTTTAGCACAAGTGGAAAGTAATGACCCTGTAAGAAGGTTCTACAAGACCAAAGCCAGGCTCGCACTTGTCCATCTCTGGTTTGGCTGGCAATAATGGGTCCTTCTAACACATGCTATCTGTGGGTAATGTTAGAAACTGTCACAACATCAAGGTGGAGAGTCAGTCCCTCTTGGACACGACCTATAAGGTGTAGCCTTGGAATATAGGACAACTCCATCTCTTCTGTGTCTTCTATGCCAAGCCCTAAGCTTCTAGCTCTCTCCGATGTCCCCTCCTTACTGATGAGATGAGGAAGTACATGTTCTGCTTGTCCTGAGTCCCCGTATGTGCCCTCTGACTAGCCCGTACACCCATGCTGATTGGCCAGCTGGTACCCAAAATAAAAGAAAGAGCAGTTTAGTTCATTACAGCAGCAGTTGTTTTAGTCTTTCTCCTCTACCCAACATATAGTTCCCATAAAACATAGGAGAACTTTTGAACTTTGAGATTATCTGTCAATTTTGGTTGAACGCAGGCAATGGGTTAAAAAATTACCGAGGACAGAGGAGTGGCAGACAGATGGATGGGCAGACAGTGTGATCTTCCTAGGAAGCCAGGCTAAAGATAGCACTGGGAGTGTAGCCTGCCTCTCTTTCAGCACATTGTAACTTCTCTTGAGGCCCTCCTGAGTGCTACTAGAAATTCTGTCAACACATTTAAATAGATGACTTGGAGGTGCCAGCAGAGCCTAGCACTTGGTGAGATTAAAACCAGGAGAACTTGGCACTTGCCTCTGCTGAGCTGCAACTCCTGAAACCCATTCCCTTCCTGGGTCTGTGGGGGAGGCGTGAATCTAATCTTGCTTTACTCTATGTACGGCCTGAGAAGGGGAACAGGAGGTGTCTGTGGTGGTGTGTAGTTGTCTGTAGGGCAACCTCCTTGTGAGTCAGAGGGATGCGTTCAGTCCCACGGCCTGCTCAAGAAGGAAACTGAAGCTCTACAGAGGGAAACTGAAGCTCTGCTTGCTTGTCTGACCTGGGGAAAGAAGTGTTATTCTGCACATATTCATGTCCTGCTACTGAAGATATTTTAGTGTTTATTCTGTGGCCATATTGGTGGTCCTGAAGATGAACCATGTTGTCCAGATGTTTTGCACTGGTGGTCCTTCCCAGCGTGAGGCATACAGATCATGTGTCTTTGGCATAAACAGAATAATCTGATGGTGTACTGCCAATATTTCAACATTTGTCTTCCTAAATAATGTTCCTTTAGCCAAAGATAAATCCAAGAGGGTGAGGAGATCATATTTTCATTTATTTCCTAGTTAGTACAACAGTCTCTGAATGGAGCATATATATGCACAGAGGCTTTCTAAGAGTCATGCTACCAACTGAAACCTCCACTTGCTTCACTGCCATCAGCTGAAGCAGTGGCAATCCTCTATCTAAGCTACTATGGGATGAGAGAAATTCAAGCAGACACTCCAGGAGAACCATCAGACTGCCCTGCCTCCAACCACAAAGACCACGCACACTGCTTTGCACTTTGTGTACACCCCCCAAGTCTTTTCCTCATCACTTTCCACCATGAGAAAATCTGTAACTTCCTCTTTCATCTCAGGGTGTCTGCTTTATGCCTCTTTTATTTGCTGGCAGAAGCAGCAGCAGTGAGTGATTCACTTCCCCAGGCTCTGAAATGGGCCTGTAGCAAAGTGCTTCAGCTGGGATGGGTGCAGGGAGGAGGCAGAAAGGATCGAAGCTTTGGTGGCAAATGGAGTTTGTGGACAGAGAAGAAGGCTCAACATGTCAGGCATGCCAGGAAGGATTTTTTCCTCTCTCTCTGATCATGGCAACTGGATTCAGACTTTTTGTGCATTATCTGGTTGCAAATCCATGGCCTGAAACTCTCTGTTGCAAAGAGAGACAACACAAGGCTGTGAAGACTTTTTCTCTTGTTCCTTTTGCAGCAATAGCTGTATAGGGAAACCACACAGAACAGACTGATCTCAACAGCTATAATTACTCAATAAACAGAATCATGCCACGCTTCGTTTTGTATACACCGCTTCTCTGGTGGGTTTTGGCTGGCATCCACAGTGCAGAACGCAGATTGCACCACTGGAGGGCTCACGACCTGCTCAAAGAGATGTTATCTTATCTTTATGACTAATTTATGAGCTCAAAGATTTACACAGAGACAATTTGTCTCTAAAATACTCTGTTATGTTGCAAAGTCAGCCTTGCTTTTTCTAGACACTATGGCTATCTCTGTATTAGTCAATAATAGGGCCTGTGTTCATTACATTTATCTCCCTTACCCTCCAAAGGTGGTGGTTACATGCAAGTTGCTAGTTGGGAATGTTCCTTAGCCTGTGCTCGAGGATTATTTGGGACAATGCAAGTTGTTCAAAACCAAAGCAATGCTGGGAACAAGGTAGAAGTATAAATCTCTGGGTTTCAGTGCCCAGGCAACATCACCTATCATCATTTAATATACAAGTAAAAGTATAATCTATTAGCACTCAAGCCAGTAATTATAGTCTATCTGCTAGAGTATGATTGTAAGAGATATTCTCAATGTAATAAAAGTAATAATCACATTGTAGTGGGTTGGAACAGTAAAATTCAGATTATTTTTTTCATTAAAAACTAATATCTGACAATGTCAGGACAAAATAAACTTTGATACCACCACCACTAATGATAATAATAATAATTATTATTATTAATATTATTATTAATAATAATTATTATTAATAATAATTATATTAATAATTATTATTATTAATGATAATAATAATATTATTATTATCTAGTAGTAGTAATAATTATTATTATTACTACTACTATTATTATCATTAATAATAATTATTATTAATAATAATAATTATTATTATTATTATTATTATTATTAATGATAATAATAGTAGTAGTAGTAGTAGTAATAACAATAATGTCCTGGAGTCAGAGAGGAAGACTCTCATTCTCCTTCAGTGTGCATTTTGGGTCACAGGTCATTGCTACCTGGGCAAAGGGGCCATGAGGTAATGTTGAGTGACATAAGAAAGAATGGTTTTGTTGTGGAAAGTCTGGGAATGGCAGAAGCAGTTCTTAGCCACCCACGTTGGCCCTCATACAGATGTTGTGGGACTTCCTTCCATCCCAAGTTAGTGTGGATGAAACAGCTGCAGGAATCCTGCCTCTGGACCCTGTGTCCACACTTTATTTAAAAACTGGAAGGAATTCAAAGAGAATGACGAAATACAGGCAGGGCTGGACCCATGCTTTATAATTAGGAATTCATAGAGGTCAGCCTACTGAATTTAGCCAAATTGTATGAATTCTTCTAAGGGCTGTAATTACCTATCTGGTATTACTAACCCTCCTTCAGAAGAGCCAAAAACGTAGATTAGAAAAATTCTAGCTGAAAATGAGATGCAATTTACTAGCAGAAAGGTAGCTGGCCATTGGCACGGCTTAACAGGGTAGAGGTGCTATTAGCATCATTTGTTGTTTTGATGTGGCCATAAGGCAGCTTTCTAAAACAAATACCTTGGCCAAAATTAAATGACTTGACTTCACCGTGTTTGCTTGCATAGGAGGAAAAGTATTAGACGTTTTCAAATAAATAATGTTTTTGGGAAAACAGAAGGTCTGTATTATTTAGGGGTACAGCAAGTAGTTTGGGGACTGCCATGAAGTCTCTGAGTAAGCGGCAGAAGCAGCCCAAATTCTCAGCCAGAGCTTATGTAAAAGTGTAGATAACTGGTCCTTATTTAGTACTGACTCACACTCTTGTGGTTTTCTCTGAGCTGCAGCAATCAGACCTAAAAGAATGTATTAATTACAGAGAAATTATTTCAAAGATTTTTAGAAAAGCCAAACAGTTCCAAGCAACAGGATTCCATGGCCACACAATTTCCTTTCATCATTGTCCCAGTTCTGCCCATAACTCCAGTCAGAACACGTTTTACCAAAGAACTAAAATGGGGACAGAAAGACAGAAAATTGAGCTACTGTTGTATCTCAGAGCAAGTCCTAATGCTGAGCCCCCTATGCATGCCCCATGTCTCAGTTCCATATCAGAATGACACCTCAGCTGCCTGTGCATAACTTTCTTCTCTCACTTAGTGCCCAAGACATTAGACCATGGCTTTCCATCACCATGAAGGTATAACTCTTACTATTACAATGTTTTGTTTTGTTCTTTCTTTTGTCCTCTGGCCTTCCAAAGTCTCATCTTGCAAGTTATATTACTTTGTGAAAATATGTGTGAACCTCTTAAGATGGTGCTAGAGTGCAATGTAAAGAAACTCAACATATTATTACTTAATAAAAGAAGTAGTAAATCCAAGAAGAGGAGATAGTCCAAAAGAGGATGAGTAAACCTCTCCTTTGCCTCTGTCATTTCTCACCTAACACTTACAGGAGAAAATGAAAGAGAAATCAAATGCACGTAGTGCCAAACCTCTTTTTCCCAGTGTTATCCAACTGCCTGAGGCATTCCTCATCCATTCCCTTTGCAGTCATGGCTGCCCTACAGGCTGGTTGTTTCCTCAGGCAGACCACGTTGTGTCATGTTTAATGTTTTGTAGCTTATCATCACATCAGCACCAAGAGATAAATCAACCTGAGAGATACATTCAAAGATTTTTGGCTATGACAGCTCTGATAATATAATGGTCTCTCAAGGAGCTTTTTTCCTGTTATTCTTCCACCCTTTCCAAAACTTTATGTGGTGATACCTCCTTTAAATAGCTTCAGTGGTGCCTGCCACTGAATGAATGGAGAGACTGAATCATAGGACTATCAACTCAGAAAAAAGAGAAGGGAAGCATTAACTGAGCTCGTGATCCAACAAGAGCTGAATCTCTTCTTTCTTTCGCAGACTGCCAGCACTCTTGTTGTAGCTGACGCCAAATCTTCTGGAATCTACAGCTGCGTGGCATCCAACAAAGTGGGAAAAGCTGAAAGAAATGTCAGCTTTATTGTAACAGGTAAGATCTATTCCCCACTAGATCAAAACATGCTTCTTAGTCCTATGATTATAGTTGTCAGGCTGTGATGGAATTTTCATATCCCAAAGTTTGAGACTTGTTTCAATATGTGCACTTATAAACTTATTCCATGCCTATTGGTGCTCCTGTTTCTCACAGCAGCTGGTCTGTATTTCTAAGGTCACCAGGTTTGGTGAATGACTCATGCCTTCATCAAATACCCCAGAGTGACACAAATTGCTCCCAAATATAGCAACCTGTACTTCCTCCTTTTAAATCACCTGGACTCTGCAGTCATGCCGTATGTGCAGTGGTACTGTGTTCTCACACACCAGCATCATGTGTGACACCGACTGTGTCTACAGCCTCATCCTGCTCCCAACCAGGAGGTGTCACAGTTCACTGCCCAGAGCAGTGCCAGCATCTACAGGTACCAGGGGAGGGAGGCCAGGAGTACCTGGGTGGCCTCTTACAGCTCTCAGGGACTATTTGTAGGTAGAAAAGTGGCAGGGTGCAAGCTGAAGAGTTTTGCTCCCACTTCTGAGAAGTATGCCCTTGGATAGGATTTGGGCTATGACACTGAGAAGACTCATCGTGCTAGCTGTGTATACGAGCATGTTTCCAGTTATTTATCCATAACTATGTAAGCATTTGCAGGTTCAAAAACAAACAATTAAATAGTTTAACTTTAGGAATTACTGAAAAAAAAAAAAAAAAAAAAAAAAAAGAAGGAAAAAAAAAAACAAAACACAAGTTTAAGATAATAACTACTGCAATATTTAGAAGCATAATGTCTGCAGATGCCAAAACAAAGGATTTGTTTTCTCGTGAAAGATTTATTTTTAGTTTTGTTTACAAAGCAGTAGTTCATGGAGCACTTAGGCTAATGACAGTTTTCAGAATAGGTCATTAAAGAAATGAAAACCATTCAGAAATATGACAAAAGATGAAAGGTTAAAATATTCTGATACCTAATTCCACAAATCATAATCTTGAAGCTAAAAGGAAAAGTAATTTCAATGTATATGTTTTAATTTTTGCTGGTTCTCTTATCTGTTTTTCTTGTCAATCTCCTGCTTATCATTCTGATGAACAATGTTAGTGAAACTCATACTGTTAACTACAGAAAACTACCAAGGGAGAATAGACAAACACCAGACTTGTTTAAAAAAAAAAAAAAAGGAAGAAGACCTATCTGAACATACACACACACACACAAACACACACCATTTTGTGGACCGAAAATTATATTTTTGAAGTGTTCTGGCTGTAATAGTACACTTCCACATTTAGAAAGAGCCAATTATCTATAAATACATAAATTCAGTACTAAGCAGGAGAAGTAGTCCTTGAAATGTAGACAGATAAGTGATGCATAAGCAGGTTGTTTGTTAGAACATGGAAACAAGACAAATATCTCCATGTTCTGTTAATGGATGTGACAAGAACATTTGCCAGCTCAAAGATGACTGCTGCCCCAGCTCTCAACTCACAGTTTTGCTTTGTTCCCTGCCCTTACATCGTTTCTGTTTGAACAGAAAGGTTAACAATGACACATAATTCTACATAAATTAATGTGCCAGTTGGGCCGTATTCGTATATTCATGTGAGGACTTCCCACATAGCTTTGAGCAGTCACTGAGACACACTCATTGAGGTTGTTGCTCTTTGAATATGACCTTCTCTAACTCTTCCTCCTCAGTCTTCGAAACATCACATGGAAGAAACCACATGAAGCTGAACTTTGATTTGCAGTACGCAAATCTCCCCTTCAAAGTTTTGGATGTTTTAGTGTTGTGACATGAGGGAGTTAGTTTCCCTTCTTAGATCTCACAGTCTCAGATCTTGACCAGGGATAGAAGGAAATCCTTCTCCTTGATACCAGAGCTTGCATGAGAACATGCAGAATATTATGACTTTCCTTTGAAGACTTTGGTATTGGCTGGTGTTCAGAAAGAGGAGTGGCTGCTTTATTATGGCTTGGAAATTCTTAACATCTTCACTGGTGGCAAACTTTCTATATAGGGTGGTGATGTTGAAATGCATTTGTCCTTTTAGTTCCTGGAGCTGAGCACTTCAATTGTGTGACATGGAAAGTCCTGTTCATCCGCTGACGCTCAGTTGCACTGATTGAAGGCAGCTTGTTTAAACAATGCTGTTGTTTTGTTCTTCCAAAAAAATCAAGCTAGATTCATTTTTCTGTGTCGTGCACATAACGCTTCAGTTGATTGCATGGCGTAATCATAATTTTCCTCTGTCAGGCTGAGACCAAACTGCTGTGGCTGGATAACAGCCTGTGTTTCACGTCAGTGAAACAAATGCGTCATTTCTCCAGCATTCATTCACTAAATAACATGCTAAAGAATTAAAAAACAAGAGACCCTAATGATGATGGATGTGAACGAAATGAGCAGGATACTGCAGAGCATTTTGTTCTGATGAGTTCAAAACCAATACTTTCTTGGCGACTGATCTTGGGCGACAGCCTGGGGTTAGTTTAAGTTACGTTATAGGGGTTTCTTGGTGCCACATGAAGTCAGCCTGAACCACACAAAACCTAGTGTAAGAGCAGAAAGTGTCTAAACAGAGATGGTGATCCCTTGTAGGAAGAGGAGCTGCTGCCCTTTTTAAGAGGGACAGGACATAAAGGATCCCAGAGAGCAGATGGAGACATCCCTCTCCTTGGAGTCTATCTTGGTCATGCCTTGAGGATGAAGAAAAGTGCTTGCTCCACTGGAGAAACTGTGCTGGTGTGAGGAGTCTCTTTTCTATAGGCAGAAACCACTGGGAAGGTGATGGGGAGGTAAAACCCATCCCAGCAAACCTAGTTTTGCGGTCAGCCCCTTCATGGGAAAGCAGTTGTGAGGAAATACGAACAAGAAAGTGTAGTAGAGTTGACCCTGTAACAACAACCCCTCATTTTTAAATTATTGTAAATCTCTCATAATTTTTCTAGGTTCGAAGTGCAAGTTTCATGTGGGTTCAAGGGAGGTGTGAGGATGGTAGAGTTTTGTACCTTGTGCCTGAGTGTGTAGGATGTGAAATCCATGGGCTCTGAAGTAACTTTTTCTTATTGCCTTTGTCAAATGAAAGCAATTCTGGGGGTATTGACACACTGACCTATTTCTAAAGCCAAATCTTCATTCTAGGGACAAAAGTAGCTGTGAGCCTTATGTACAAGTGACATGGAAAGGTGATTTCTGAGCATTCCTGTTCGCTGATACTGAAACAGTCTCTGCAACACCTTTATACCAAATTTAACTATGATAGCCCCACTCGCTCCATCCTGCCCCTTTCCCTACATTTTGGGCTGTTTTGCTGGCACACAGCAGGCCCATGGGTGTGTTTGCAATTACAGAGGGTGAAACAGGAACAGCTCTGCCTTATCTCCCTGGTTTCCCAATGTCACTAAGCGCATTTTATTTTGAGATTCCTGATGGCGCTTGGCAAAGATAAACAAAATCTTCCATCAGGAAACCTGGGAGCTATTTCCACAGGAAGCTTCAAATCACTAAAGTAAATAAAACCCTTTTACATTATTCCCAGCTATGTTATTTAGCTAGCCTGAGACGGTAACAATTGGTGAGAGGTGTCATATATTAGGGGGCTTGTAGCCTTTAAACAAACGATTCTTTTGGAATCCTGTGCATTTTACTTTTGTCCGTAGATTTATTCAGAAAATAGTCTTTCTTCACAGAAGACACATCTAGGAAGAGCTCCAGACCTGACAACATGGAAGTAGTTACAACTATATTATTCTGTTGGCACGCTATCCTTCTACGTTAAAAATAGATCACTTGCCTCAGTCCCAGGGGATTTTTAGTTCCATCTTCAGAGTTTTACTTGGCTCTTCCTAGCTTTTACTGAGCACTGGCACCTGTGAAAGCCAAAAATTATCAGTATTCTAGGCCAGTGCCCTGGCTTTCCTAATACATATCAGAACAATTTCAGATATGCTGTGAGTAAGATGCAGCAATTTCTTAGATCAAAACTTTGGACCTTGGTTGGACTTAAATGTTCCAGAATTCAATGTTTTTCAACCAATTCAAGCACAGGATTCACTTAATCTAACTTAAGCATTAAGTTGGGTATCTAAACCTAAACTGGTCATGCAAGAACACTTCATAATTAATCATGAAAGACTGGGATCTCTGGAATTTGACTCATCTGAAGACAATAGGCTACATTGCTTTCTGGAGGTACTTGTGTCATTCCATGACTATAAACTTTTGCCCATACACAAAACTAGTAGATGTCTGCATTTTGAAGTTTTACTTTAAATATGCTGTACCTCCTGTAGGGAAAGGTTTCTTTCAATTTAGTGGCACTTCCAATTGATACATACTGAACTGAAACCAGAATCTGTTTCCACATGCTCTTCCATATCAAAGAATGTGATGATGGTAGTCATAAATAAATTCATTAAAGGTTTTTATAGTTTTCTTTGCCAGAAAGAGGAAAAAAAGAGGACCACAATAAAATATAAAAGGAACAATTCATTACAAATCCAGTATAAAATGTTATTATTTGGGATTTAGGGAGTCAGAAGAAGCTTTCTGGTGGATTGGTCAATCAATGAAAGAGGTTACTGAAAGAGGGTGTGGGATGTTGTTCTCTGGGGACATATTCTTCACCCTGCCGCAGTGACGTTAGGACTGAAGTGACACTGGCAAATGTGAAGCTGAATGAAAGTCTGTGTTGAGCTGTTCATGCTTTAAGAGACAAGAAAAGGAGGCATAATTCTCCCTTATGTAAGATGAAACCGATCTTACGGTCTTGAGGCAACTTCACAGCCAAGTGCCGTAGCAATTAGCAGTGAGAGAACAATTGAAAATGGCCAAAGCCGATTTCACTGGAGGGAGAAGGAAATGACTTTATCAGAATATTGGCTACAAATAAACCAAGAGAGGTTGCATTCTAGGAGAAAAACTTGGAAGTGTTTTCTCTCGGGAACTTGCTTCTACTTTCACTTAGGCTGGCGGCATGGCTGAGCCCCAGTGGAGAGGGCCAGGAGGTGGCCAGGAAGGCCGTGGTTCCAGGCCCTTCTCAAGGCATTGGAGGCTGCTGTAACATTACATCCAACCACCCGTGTGTCTTTGCAAGTCAGGCTTTTTACCCTGTTGGCTAAATCAGTTCCTGCCTGAACTATCTGCTATGCAAAATCCTCGTTAAAACTCAAGTCGTATTTATGCTGAGGAAATGCTTTGGTGCAGTAGTCCTTGATTTCTCTCAGGTGATGTTACTCACCTAAGTTTAATGCTAAGCAGTCTGAATAGAGTGATCTTTGCCTTGATACTGCCTGCACCCAGTTGGCACCAGGCCAGAGTGTATGGATTCTGCTTTCCTCTTGGGTGGCTGATACGCTTTACGTGCATGGAATAAATACCTCTGTTCTGAGGGAAATTCAGGCACGTAACCACATATTCCATATTTTTTCTGGATCTTAAGCATACTAAAAAAAAAAAAAAAAAAAGACATAACTTATCTGACCACTCACAAATAAAAAGGAAATATATCCAAGCGTGATGAACTGCAGAATTTTTCTCTCGCCTTCTAGATATTCATCTTCTCTCACACAGTTCACAGGCTGCAGCTGAGACAAGAATTTCTGTCTTTTTTCACAGTCCCAGCATGCTGTCTATAATTTGGTACCTTGCCCCAGTCTTTCTTAACTTGGCATAACATTTATACAAGCTCGATACTTCCAAGAGCAGCTTCAGTTTACATGAGCTGATGTCCAAGCCCAAGTGTCTCATAGCTCTAAGACAAATTATAAGAATAGCTAGAGCCTAGCATATGAAAGGAAAGATTAGAGACTTCAGCAGGAAGACAACGACATTGATTAGTTCAAAGGCTTCCTGATAAAGGGGAAAATATATTTCGTGTTAATTTTGGCTCATTCATTTCACATAAACTAAAGGGCGTTCTTGATTTTTGACAGATGTACCGAGTGGATTCCACATTAATTTGGAAAAAATGCCCATTGAAGGAGAGAATTTGGTATTGTCCTGTTCGGCCAACAAATTCCTGTACAAAGACATTGCTTGGATTTTACCAAGGACAGTCAACAACCAAACGAAATCAAGAAGGGCCCTCAACAAGGAGTACTCCATCACCCTCACTCTGACCATCAAGAACGTTTCCCTGGCACACTCAGGCACCTATATCTGCCGAGCAAGGAACATATACACGGGGAAAGAAGTGCTTCAAAAGAAAGACGTTACAATCAGAGGTGAGCACTGCAACAAAAAGGCTGTTTACTCTCGGATCCTCAAATATAAGAGCACAAGGAATGATTGTACAACACAAAGCAATGTAAAACATTAAAGGACTCATTAAACAGTAACAGGTGTCTCATATCATCTTGATTTTTTATTGCTGTTGCTACCTTTCAGGCCCTGAGGTGGTGCACATTCCCCCATGGGTTGGACATAGGAGGAATAGCAAACAAAATCATATCGCATGAGCTTCCAGTTGAGTTCAGACGGGTGTTTTCTGCTTTGACAAAGCACGTGGAAGCTGGGGTTTGGAAGATCCCCTGTGCTACATTTTGCATGTTGTTTTTTTTTCTCTTGCTGTGTCTCCTACTGAGCGATCAGGAAAACTTTGGATCAATCTTTTCTTCCACTTTGATATCGGCCTCGTCAAAAGTGTCAAAGCTGAATAAACTGATTAACTTTAAAAACTGCTGTTTTCAGTCAACAACGGACATTTAATAAGTTAACTTTAATGTGCAGAATGAGCACAACTCAGTTTGAGATTGACTGGACTATATATTTTTTATTTTAATCTGATCTTGATGGACTTATAAATATTACCTGCTGAGCAAGTTCTAATGCTTATTTATTTGAAATTATTTTCTACACTAAAGTACATTAATCTTAAAAAGTATCTTCTAAAGGAAGTATGCAGGGAAGAAATAAAAATGTTGATATAATGCACAGACCTATAATATCATTTATAATAATGATGATTTAAAAACTGACAGACGTGAACTGTGTTTCTCCAAATAAATCCAGGTAGATTTCCAGTTGCTGTGTTGGTCAATTTTTAAAGTCAGTTCTGCACTAATGTAAAAAGCTAATGATAAAAAGCATGAGTATTGTTCCTGGCCTGAACATACAGGAATTTGTAATGTTGTAATTATTTTATTAAAAGAGAAATATCCCACTAACATGACTGACAAGGTTGCAGCCAGCACAGTGAGATGTTTAATATGTTTTTTAAAAATAGAGGTTCAAAACTGAAGCCATTAAAAATATTCATTGCTTTTGGTATCAAATGACAATTGGATTTATTATGGGGATTAAGAACCAACTAAACTGCTGAAGGAGAATTAAGGGCAACCTTAAACTTCCTTGTGATTGTTTCCCTTTTCAATTCCTTCGTCACAATTTTGCTATGAGATGTTTCTGTGTATTATAAATTCTGTATAAGGAAGAAGTTACTATTTTTAATAGATCTGATAACTTTATTTTTTTACAATGCATAGCTTTTATTATTTTTGGTTACATTTATGATTGATCATTCATATAGCATTTACATAAGCCATAACAAAACAGACCGTAGTGACCAAAATAGCTACAGCGAAGGAACAAAGTGGCTGTGCTTTTAAAATAGAGGGTGACAACATGACAGTTTCTTGTGCTTGGGAACTCACCAGACTATTTCCTCCTTTAGGTATCGAGACTGTGTCCCACGGCTAAACTTGTCTTTCACGTGGGAATTGCTTTTGTCAAGTGTGAAAGGGTAAACAATAGCATTTCCCCATAATGCCAGCTTCATGGAGCCTAAAATGCTTAGAAAACAATTGATAACCTGGAAGTTGTCAGAGTAAAGAAAAGAATAATCATTTATATCTTGAAATGTCACCTATAGCCTGCTTGTATACAGTAGCTCTTTTGTTCATTATTAGTGTGATGGCTTCCAGAAACAATGTGTTCTTGCAAAGGGACCTGGGTCTCTTTTTTTTCCTAAAATACGCCTAAAAAGCAAGTGAAATCATTGGTGATGGCTTAAAAACGGGGCAAATGTGCTCTTTAGCATTTGCAAGTCTTCAGAAGGATCACAATACAGAATCCCCTTTTTGATGAGGCTATTTTGTGAGAAGACGTTTGATGGCAAGGTGGGCGGTGATGACAGGACGTTCTGAATTTTCCATGGCCTTGGGAGCCGGAGTGTGATGACTTGTAGCAGCCAGTTGCCAGGCAATATGAGTGTGGATCAAAAAAAAAAAAAAAAAAAAGGTCATTAGCCTGCTCCTCCATGAAATGGTTGTGAATTGCAATGATGTGCATTACTGCTGGGTGGACATCCTGCCAGCCTGGTTTTGACTGGTGCTCGGAAGGCCACGCTGTGCAAGGACGTTGTGAAATCTCTGTGGGGCCTCCTCTGTTGGGAGGCACAGAGAAACTACTCTCTGGAAAGCAGTTCTCAGTGGCCAGATAAAGACTACTGTCACTTTTGATGTCCTCAGAGGATGGGGGAACCTCAGTGGTTTGGGGAGTTTCTCTGCCTTTTGTTATGTAATATATTATTTAGGGAGAAAGGTGTGAATTATATTTCTTTCTTTCTTTTTTTTTTTTTTTTTTAAGTGTTAAAATTAAAGCTTGTATTTATATTTTTGTACTGGTTAATAAAAATAAGCGAAAAAACAACATTAACAGTAACAAAGGGCAAAAAATGGACAGAACGGGAAGTATACCCCAAAATGAACAAACTTTAATGTGTTCTCCCCTCTTGCCATTGTTTGCTTTTGGAAATGGAAATCCTTCCCATACCACCCTGGGTCTGCTGTGTGTTGTGACGCCAGCGTCCCCTTCTCCCTGCTGTGACCCCTTGTCACTGCCCTGGGCCAAACTCTGCCTACCATGAAGTTCCTTGGGGCAACTGAGAGCAGAGTCTGACCCTTGGCACCCAGCCCTGAAGCTTTGGGGCAAGCAGAGCAGGGAGACACAGCCTGCATTTGAAACTCCCACCCCATGGCTACGCTGCAAAACTGAGAGGAGAAAGCAGGTGGCTTGCAAACCTGACCCTCAGGTTGACAGAATCCTTGAAAAATCAGCTGATTGCAGCAGAGAAATTATTGGAAGTATGTGAATGGTGACTGGATTTGAGTTCTAAGAAAGAAAGTTTTTAATATGAAAACCCAACTTTAGTGTATGGCTATAAACAAATTAAAATTAATCACAAATAACCCATGGAATGTGTGGCTTGCCTTTGTTTGTGTCATCTTGTCCGCCTTCATTTTGGATGTCTGGGCTGGGGTGTCCATCATTTATTGCTGATAAATGCAAAACATGGGGATCTTCTCAGCTTGTGTACGTGTGTCAAAAGTTGCCTGCTCATAGATAGGCTGTTGCAAAAAATGGGAATGTGCAAAAACCATGGAGGGTGTCAATGAGAAGGGGGAAGTCTTCTTGTCTGTGAGGCAATGCTTGTTGATCACGTCATTGTGTAGGTATTTGGTGAAGAATTTGCTGTCCAGCCTCTCTCATGAGCACTGCATGTTGTGAAGTGAGAACAGATTGTCTGCTGTGAAGTAAACAAATAATAGCATTACCCGTGGAAATCACAGACTTAAGGCTCAGAAAAGCCCCAGACTGCAGGTTCATGACTATGCTGGATTAATTTCAAGGGATAAGAGCATAGCAAAGGTAGCCCACATTAAATTGTGACAAAGCTTTTAGTTCGGCGGGGTTCATGAACACTGTGTAAGCTGGTGGTGCGTAGGTGCTTAACATTTCAGGAGAGCTTTTATTCACAGCTGGTAACATAATGATTGTGAAGATGGAAATATCTTACAGACAGTCAATTTTTGTGAAAGGATAGAGTGTAATCTTCCAAACACAGTGTCAGAAATTCAGCCAGTATTATACTTGAACGTGGTGTATTGATATCTACTGCAGTCCACAATATCTGCAAGGGGAGTTTTTTTTATTATTTTATTTTGTTTTATTTTGTATTTTACAATGTGTGTCTCACCATGTTAGTGACTACTAATCCTGGCAACATCCTTGAAAGGAAAACTTGCAAATAATTCAGTTCTTGTGAGACTGGGGAATTCAAGGGAATCTGCAGTGCATCTGTGAGATTTCTCAGGAGCTCTCTGGATTCTCCACCACTGCTTTTAAGGAAACAAAATACCAGAAAGGATCGTGTGAATGTTGCCAGTGTGACAGAGACGTGTTACCATATAATGCACATAAAAACTGCAAGTACCCTGGTCTTTGTCAGAACGCCTTTCAGCGCCATATGAAATGGGGGAAGGAGTGGTAAAGTGCTGAAAAGAGGATAAGAGGGATTTGTTGTTTTGCTTCTTTCCGGGATGACTTTGACATGATGCCTACAGAGTGTTTTTGAAATGCCCTTCTGCTCAGCCCTCGAGCAGAAGCAGTACAGATGAGCTGCGCTCCCAATAGTCACTGTCACTAAATGTCATGGACGTGTTTTATTGCATTGTGTTTGCCTGGATTTTGGTAGATTAAAGTGAAACAGGAGCGGTGTCGCTATGATGCTTGGCGTGCTAGCATTCAGCTTCGGCCCCTGCCATGGGGGTTTCCAGCGTCCGTGGGCTGCCAGAGGACATGAGTACATTCCTCACCAGAGCAGCTTTGGCAGGCGAGCAGTGGTGTGGTTTGGCCAAGCCTTGGTGTGCTCAGCCAAATATGTGAGACGCAGAAGTGGAAGAATTTGTGAAGACATTGGGACACATAACAATGCTTTTGTGCTCATCGTTTCTCATTTTTGGCTGTGTGGGCTTACTGAATGCAGTTCATAATTGTGTTCTTTAAAGTAAGTAAATGATAAAATTCACATTCATGGGTATCACAGTGTACTGTGCAGTCCCATCGGTGATGCTCTGCTACAAGGGTGTCCTGCTGATTGTTGACAACTTTGGTCTCATGGTTTGCTTCTTCTGATGCTTTCATAGGAAGGTGGTGCTTTTGATAAACCAGTGTGGTTGATAATGGAACTGAGTAAATCTGTTAAGTTCAACGTTGGGTATTTGTTGGCCATCACAAACTTCCCCTGCTGAGTAACAGGAGTATTCAGCACTCATCGAACACAAACTGGAGCAGTAAATTAGATCTATGAACAAATGACTTGATAGAACAGCCATAGCAGTCTCTAACATCAGTAAAGGGCTGGCAGGGAGGATAATTAAGCCTCCAAGGTTACAGGAATGTAAAACAGAGGTGTTATTTTGTCTCGTAGCTCAAGAGGCACCAGCCTTGCTGCGGCAGCTCATGGATCAGACGGTGAACACCAGTAATTCTGCAATGTTGGAGTGCCAGGTTCGTGGCATCCCTGAGCCCCAGATAACCTGGCTTAAAAACCATGAGGAAATACACCAAGAATCAGGTGAGAGCTCTGTATGTCTCCCCACCTTGTACAGACTTTTTGTTGTGCCCTGTGTGCTTTCAGTGACCATTTGCACTCCAAAATGTCAACCAAGCTGTAGTTGTAGACACATCAGGCCACTGTGAAGTCAGAGGGAAAAATATAGATATAAATATCTCATTTTGCATTTTAGAAGTCACCTCCAGATGACTTGTTTTATTTCTCTTCATTTACTATAGAGGGAGCCTAAAGACCAGGTGTTTTGGCCAGAGTACAGATAGGCAGGAGAAAACCAGGCTTGAGTGAGGTGTGTATGAGTACCAGGGGAAGTCTCTGGCCAGACATGCAAAGTTTGTTCTAGATTCACAGCCCAATTGCCAGGCTAATTCCATCTCTGTGGTCCCTAAAATTGAAATGTGTCTGCCTGAACCAGGGGAATCCATGTTTCATGCAGCAGAAAGGAACAGCCTCCCAGGTGGCATGCTGCTACTGCAGGAAAAAAATCGGGAGATGTTTTCTGCTGTGTCCAAATTAGCTTCAAATATCAGTTTAGGCTACACGTCCAGCTCTGATATGGAAGCAATCCTTGGAGATTTCAGGTGGAAATGAATGATGGGGGGAAAAAGGAAAACCTTTCTCATGCAAATTCATGCACATTCAAATCAGGAGCACACAATGAGGTCATGTTATGGGCTCAGCAAAAATGGTTCAGGAGGTTTGGTCTGTAGAAACTTGAACCCTGTGTAGTCTTAAATACCAGCATTTTAGAAAGTTTGTATTTGATGTTCTGTCTTGTCTTATTGGAAATTGCTATGGCATGAGTAAAGGCAACAGAAAAAACTGCGTATTTGTCAAAGTGAATTGCAAGCATGCACAGATTTCCAACACAGTCACTGAACTTTATATACAGCCAGATTCTGTGAAGTTTTACCACGGCCGCATAGTTGTAGTGTGCATTATTCACACTGTTGTCGAGAATGGATGTTATGTGCTTAACTTGGGCGTAATGCAACACATGAGGTTAGGATCCAGGAAGACATTTCTACAGGGTAGGTCAGAGCACTTTAGTGAGCTGCCTGGAATAGCTGGTGGGAGTACACTTCAATGGGACTGTGGTTCGGATGGAGCCAAACGCACAAGTGTGTACTTGACTGCACATTTCCTGCCTGTATCACTCTTGAAAGGCAGGCTAAGGCCAAATCTGCTGCCTGCCCCTTCCTTGCTTGCTGGAATATCACCCAGGCTGGCTTAAGGGTCAACTCAGCTGGAATAAGAGAGGTGTTGAAAACTTCAGGTAACTCCTGTGATTTAGGGTACACCTCATGGGACCTTTCCTTGCATTGGCTGTGCTCCTTCTGAGAAGGGGCCCAATGTCCCCTGCCACACGAGCAAGTGAGTTGGGGCTTGGGATTGCTCAAAGCTGGAACTGCTTCTGCAAAGGAACTGCTCTTGTGAGTGCAGTGGTAAGCGAACAGACCACCCATTTTCTAAAACTTGGAGACATGTTGAGGAGCTCGCTTGGACGAGTGTCCAACCACAGTGCTAATCAGTACACAAGATACCAACTGCTCCCAGGTTAATTCCCTTAGGCTGAGCTTTTTCACTCACACAAGTGTTTTGTAAACTCTAATTTCCAAAAGGTTCCCAAAGCTTCCAAGCATATTTGGCTCTCTTGCAGAGAACACTGCGCTGTGCAGTCTGCGGCTCAGATTTCTTTTGGGAAAAACTTGAAGCAGATATTATTACACAAGTGTCTGTTTTTGTTTATCCCCTGGCTACCGCTCATTGCAAAATATTTCATTTCACAGGAATAATTTTAGGGCCCGGAAGCCGAATGTTGTTTATTGAAAGAGTAAAAGAGGAGGATGAAGGACTTTACCAGTGCATAGCCACCAACCTAAGAGGGTCTGTGGAGAGCTCAGCATATGTCACAGTACAAGGTAAAGGTGCATTACATGGGAAGAGCAAGCTTGCCCGAGTGATGTTCTTGCTCTGGCTGGAAAGGTGGGGGTATGACTTGGGGAGCATGTGGTGAGCTCTGAAAGCAGCAATCTGAAGGAAGTCCTAGCGAGGGAAACGTACCAGGTTGGAAAGGAAGCCTAACAGGAAATGCTAACTCAGAGAGTGTTTACACTGACCTAAAAAGAAGAATTGCTTCAACCCAACAAAGATCAGGTCAGGGTAGAAGACAAATGTAAATTTAGCATCATCAAAACAAACAAAAAACAAAATAAGGAACACCCCCTCATTTTCCCATTTCAGGTTAATTCCACAAAAAGTAGAGGTCTGGGATATTTTCATTTGCTTATTTTCAATATAAAGTGAACTGCCAAATCAGACCAGAAGATTTTAGCCTAGCAATAGTTACAAATGCATTCTAAAGGTACATACTGTAAGAAGTAGGTATGATCTAGTGATTTCTGTAGCCATTACTTGAGTTATTTTGCTATTCCTTTAAACATCCAGCATTGTTCTGCCTTCTGCCAAGCTTGACTCAGACCTGAGTCACCTCAGTGACTTCCACTAAGTAATTGTACATTGCATTAAAATAAGGTTAATTCAGTGACTTTTCAGTTTCGTTGAATATCTTTGTTATGAGATGGGAGAAGCCGGTTGACACTCTCCATGTAAGTCAGTGCCGTGTAAGAATTTTACATAACCTGTCTTATTGATCTCATTTTTAAGTAAATAGTCCTAAGTGCATTTAGTTTCTCTTTTTAGAGGACAGTTTGATTACCACCTGGTCTCTCAGGCAGGGATTATGTCTTTGTAGCTGTTCTCATAGAATTGCTAAATGTATCTGAATGCTGCTGAGTATTTGGATAGTGCCCTACAGCAAAAGACTATTACAGCTGGTAAACCAGTATTGATTTTCTGCCACGTGTTTGTCAGCAGCCCCAGTTAATGGGTATCATTGACGATAAAATGAAGCTCTTTTAAAAGGTCAGGGATAAGAATATGTACATGTGGGCTAGCCTAACGGGTATAATCAAGGAGTTAAAACCCCCCATCTCTTTCTGAATAATGCTAGGGTTTTAATAGCTATTGTAATCACTTAAAGAATGACTTGTCCTTAAGTGCTAGCTGTCCAATGCATCCAAGGCTAATTGATAGCTCTGGACAATGTAATTCATTATGGTATTGATTTTTGTATCATTGTATCTCAGCTATTTATTTCAGCCACACTCGTTCTGTCAGATGGCTTCTAGGAAGTCATATCTCCTTGCACATGAACCAGAGAAAATGAAGACAGAAGCCAGGAAGGCTTCTTCTCTGGTTACATGCCCTGCGGGGACCGCTGACGATGTGCTTGCGTGACTCCTATGGGAGCTCTTAGACGAGCAGGAGATGAAGTCTACCGTATTAAAATTTATAGTCTGAGACTAGATGCAAGAGAGAGAGAGATTTTCTTATCTGTTATCATCAGGGAAAATGCCTTTCCACCACCTCTCTTCCGACTGCACGAAGGGATGTCACTGGAGGAGTTTTTGCTCACTCCAGAGCCGGCAGTCTTCTCCAAAGTGGAGTCCCTGTCCTCCTCTTGGGGAACACCAGCCTCCCATCAGCCTGAAGGGACAAAATCAGGGTTTTAACATGGGTCCCTCTCTAGGTTTTACCCTTTCCTTGCCTTTCTCAGCACACACACTGTGCCACTGCCACAAAGCTGTCCCCCATCCCCAGGCTCTCCAGATCAAAGGCAGCAGAGCAACGCCCCACGTCGGTGGCTGTGCTGAGCAGATTGGAAGGGCCGTTTGCAAATGAGCCAGGAAGGAAGCTGTCTGCTCTTTTTATTTCCTCTGAAAAAACATTCTTATGCTCACAGATAAAACAATGTGTTATTTTTGTACCAGCCATGGATGAATGGATGGTGGAATCCAAGGGCTGTCTTTAAATAATCGCAGCCCTTGTTTGGTTTGGAAGCTGTGCTTGTAGGGCTGTCTGAGGAGACGAGGGGCTGTGTTTGTGGATATGTCAGAGCGAGCTGTCCATTTGTTCTTGGCTGAGGAGCTGAAGAGGCAGCGAATCTGAAAGAACAAGGACAAGAAATGGCTGCACGAGCAGCCAGCAGGCGGAGGGGACTGTGTCCCTCAGACCATGGTAGCACAAGCTGCTGGACACAGAAGGGACATAGGCTGTCTCGGGCAGCTTTGCTGCACTGCTCTCAGTTGCTGCTGAAGCCATCTCCTTACTTCTTCTGGGGACCCTGGCACACTGCTCCTAGTGGGAGCCAGTGAGAGAGCTGGTGGCAGAAGTGCAACCACCTGTGTAAGGGTGCTGGTGAAAGAAGGACCATCACACTCACCGAAATCCAGGCCTGTAACAAGCAAACAAATCCAGCAAAATGCCCTGGATTAGAGCTATTGCTTCATAACTTCACGTGATCCCTGCTGATGGGAAAGGAAAGTGTCACACTTGTGAAGCATCCATTGAACTGCTCTGACACTGTGGAAAGGGTGTTTGCTTCTCATTTAACCATCTATTTCTGTATGTACCCACCTTTCTGACTTTGTATCTCATAAAGTTGTTGTGCTTTCTGGGCCACTCTGATTCTGAAGTCATCAGGAATGTTTCCATGAAGTTTATCTGGAATTCCCTTGTTTACTGAACGTGGTTCAGCCTGGGTTATGTGGATGACCATAAGAGAAACATCAGGGGACACTTAAGACTCCTGATACTTCAGGGGATCTCCAAAGTGGGTTGGAAGAGAGCCCTGAAGGTGTCTAGTCTAGTCCCCAGCTCAAACCATGATCATCATCAACTCTACCTCTAGTCAGAGATGGATGGGCCAAATTGCAAAAAACAACAAGGTTGGAAATCCTTCAGCATCTCTGAGCACCTTTCCTGGTTCTGCAGGGCTGTGACCACAAGATCATGCGGGTCAAGCAGGGCAGGACCCATTAGTGTAGGGTTACGGGGCACTTCAGGTGCAGCAGAGACCTATTGGTGTCTCAGCCATTGCTTTTTCCCTGCTTGACACCTGAGTGCCCTACCCTACCTGTTTTGTGTCAGATCAAGCCCTTTCCTACCCCGCTGCAAGGCGTTCAGCCAGCTCTGGCTGCCAGGCTTTAACAAGATCAGGAACCTAATGTTTATAACCCAACCCAAGCCCAAACTGGAGAAGTTTGTTCTGGTTTCCTAAAGCCACTGGGGCATGTCACAGACAGGGCCTTTGCATCTCTTCACCAACTCCCACATAGAGGAGCCGTGGGGAAGCTGCTGCCTCCCACCCAGGGGCGGCTGTGTTGTGTCTCACAGGTTTCATGAGCCCTGCCATATGGAACAGTGGCAAGAAATGAACCATCAGCCCCTCCAGGATCTGCTGAGCAAGCGTTAGAGGCTGTTACTTGCCATCTGCACGGGTGCTACTCAGAGGCAGGAGGAGCAGATCCCCGTGTAAAAGGGAAGCCGGATGATAGCAGATAGGCAAGCTGTCTCAGGCTGTGTCATCTTTGCCATCATTACAGCCCGTATTTAAATTAAGTCCTTTAAAAATGCTCATGCTTTTGAAAACACTCATGTTATTTTGTTGAAATAGGTACATCCACTTTCAGTTGTGTTTTCCTTCAAAAAGCTTTATCCTCAAAACTCCAGAATGGATGTGCCTGCAGAATTTCAGACACAGGGCCAGATGCATCACCTTTAGAGATTAAATACTTAGGTGTTGTGCTAGTCAAGCCACAGCTAAAGGAAGCCATTTAAACTCTGCACAAAACTCAGCAGGCTTGCCCCAAACCAGGTCACACCTCCCTCTCTGTTCCCTGGTGAGCCCACCAGCGCGATGTTACTCCTCCCTTCTTCGTTTGTCAGGAGCAACACCAAGCCGCCTGGGGCCTGAAAGTGCTGCCAGTGGAGTTGACAAAACTGCTGTGAAATCCTGTTCAGAATTACTCCTTCTTGTCCTCTCGTTTTCTCTCTCCAGAGGGTGTATCAGAATAAGAGGCAGAGCATGATTTCTTCTTGCATTTGCTACCAGTCGGATGGCAAACATATTGTGGGAAGCATGGTATTTTGACACGATCACAGGATTTGCAAAACAGACTGCTCCAAAAACATTTTATGAGTCCCTAAGTGGCAGTCTGAAGTGAATTTTATTTTGGATTTTTTTTTTTTTAATCTGTCAGTCAGCTCTAATACTCTCCAGATTTCTAATGCTCATGTTTTCTCACTGCTTCCTTTTCTGTTGCTGTTGTTTTTTGGTTTTCCCTTCCTGTGTTTGATTTGTTCTGGGGTTTGGAGAGCCCTCTGTGCTCCCTGCCAGCCAGGCTCTGCCAGCTCCGCTGGGCATGGCACGGGCCTCGTGTTCCCCTGGGGAGCCACGGCTGTGACCGCAGGAGACCCAAGGGCACGGATCCTGCTGGGTCACCATGGGATGGAGGTTTGGGCTGAGCCCCGAGCTCCTGCTCCTCCTGATCCATCCAGACCATATGAAGATTTGTGGACTCCTGCTCAGGAAGGCTCGTGGACTCCTGCCAGCCATGCCATGACCCTTTGAGCATCCCCAGTGAGGTTTTGAGTGAGGGCTGTGCAGCAGGGCTCAGCAATCAGCATGAAGGGGCTCCCCTGGCTGTGCTGGAGCAGGCACAGTGCCCAGGGAGAGGCAGAAAACCCCCTGGGCAACAAAACCCAGGCAGCAGGACTGGAGCCACGGGTGCATGCAGCAGCACAAGCTCCTGGCACAGCTCAGGACCGAGTGTTTCCCTGCCCTCTGCTCCTCTCTCTGATGCAGACTTGGCCAGATGGGTTTCGCTGTTGTATCATATAACTGCATGAGCAGGCCCACACACATTCTCACACAGAGAAAAAAAAAAAAAATGGCTAAAAATACCCCACAGCTGTATTTCCAACTCAAAAGGAAATGATCATCTAACAGGCCATCCCTCACCTGGTCAGCTGCATCTCCTGCACCCTTAAGAAGGGCTGACTTTTTACCAAAAAGTTTCCTGATGGATCTTATGCCTTTTTGCTGCATTCAGTACAACGGCTGTGCTGAGGAGACCTTATTTTTCCAGTCCAAACAGCGATTAATGCTCCATTGAATAAAAGCTGGTCCTTCCTGGTATTTTATTTTCATGGCAGAGAACCACAAACCACACCTGGCTTTGCGGGTCCTTTTCTAAAATGCTTGCTGCTTGATTTTCTCAGGCACACCAGAGAGGTCGAACCTGGAGCTGATAACCCTGACCTGTACCTGTGTGGCTGCGACGCTCTTTTGGCTCCTGCTGACCCTCTTCATACGCAAGCTGAAGAGGGTAAGGCTGCGATGGGGGGGAGATCCCAGCTGTGTCTGACTCTCCATCATCTTAAAAATTTATTCCCAGGCTACTGAGGTCACTAGGAATACAAAAACTGGGATTCACTCACTGTGACTCCCTGTGCAATCACCACCAGGCTGCAGACGGATGCCCAGGGAATGACTCATGGGGCTGGGTGTGAGTAAGCAAAGCTGGGCAGGGGGCAAGACTCTCAGGCTTGCAAGTATTTGGGTGCCTGCCTCCCACCAAAGGCATCCCCATTCCTTTAAAAGCTGTGGGAGTTTGGCACGTCAGCATCTTTGAAGATGGGAGTGAGGAGGAATGACAGAAACTCACAGACCCGGTGAGGTCTGGTGTGTGCACAGTGTCTGGTACAGTTACATCACTGGTGAGATGATGTTGTAGCGAGGTTGTTTTGGCAGGGCATTCTCTCATACAGATACTCCTGTATCAGCGTGATAACGTTAGCTGCCCTTCTTCTCATCCAAGAGTGCCCAGGATGTTTTAGCTCTCCTTTCTGCTGACAGCCCACCGTGCCACCCCTAAACCCACAGGTCAGTGCCAAAAATCCAACATTGCTGCAGTGCAGAAGGACCTTGGAGCATCTCATGGGCACAGAAGAATTTGAGGGAAAGGAGTTGCTGGGACAATGGGGTTTAATGCAGGATAAGAGACCTGGAAGGGCCACACAAGCCCCTTTCCCCCCTTCCCACCACCCAGCAGCACTGAGCCCTGGCTGCACCCATCGCCTGGCTGGGCAGGCACTGGGTGTCCTTTCTCAGCCCCCACAGCTGGATGTGCTCCAGCTGGCTGAGTGTGAAAAGCTGACTTCAGCCTGCAAAACCATTTCATCTCAGCCTGCCTGCATTTTAGGTTTTAGATGGAGAACTTCTGTGGACTGATGGGAGTGCAGGACCAGGGCTGTAGGACAGCAGTTGTCCTTCCTGCCTCCCCACTGCTGCAAGCTTTTATAAGAAGAAATGCATGGGAGACTGCTTGGGGGGAGAGAAAAGTAAAGGTTAAAGCTGTGGAGAAACTTTATACCTGTACAGAGACAACAAAGCATTTGGGACCAGTTCTGATTTCTCATCAGTAATGGTAAAGTAATTCATAACAGGACTGCAAAGCTGTGGGTTCAGCCATTGGAAAAATGCAAGTTTTAAAAGTAGCAAGGAGTTGCAGATTTTTTCGTTGTTGTTATTTGTTTGTTAGATTCTTGACTGAGAACAAAAATAATCCTTCTTGCTACAGAGCAAGGGATTTAAACTAGATGACAAGTGAAGGCTTTCTTCCAGACAAGCCTTTCCAACTAGCATCAGTCTGTGTTTATGGTCTTCTCTGTGTTTCTGTTACCAACTCTTAGTCTCAAGGATTTACTTCTAGAATTAGCTCTGAATTAAATTGCATATACAAATGATGAAAAAAAAAAAATAATCTTCAGTGCTCTTTGAAAAACAGAGCATTTTCTTAAAGCCTGACTGTTACGCATACAGGGTCAAATGATATGCTTAATAGTTCATTGCCACTCAAAATGTTGTTTCCAAGCTCTGATTGTGCCAAAAGTTTGTTATTCAGTAAGTCTGAATGGAGAAACATAGGAAGTTGTCTGCACCTTCCCACTCTCCTACTGCTCTTTGAGGTGGGTCCACCTAAAATCTCTTCTAAAGTGACTGCTAGAAGCAGTCTGGCACACATCTCTGTAAAAAATGCTACTTTTTGGAGCACCTCATAAGCCTCTGTTTCCATCCATATCCCACTTATCCATGTCCCATCCAGGGACAGTGGAGGGTTTGGAGCCAGGCTTTGTGCCTCCTGACTTTTCTCCAGGCATCACTGTAATCCTTCCTGGGACTGACTTTCTGGGTTCTTGGGATTGTGAAAAGCAACCAAAGCAGGAGCTGTTAGCTACTGCCATTTTAATCTAGTTATGTTTGTAACCAAAGCATACAAAGCCAGCAACATCCTTTTCAAATAAATGCCTGGAAATGCATGTAGTAGGGACATATTTCCAGGCTGTAGAGGAGGAAAGCTGAAAGTCACAGAGGACAGTCAGAGCAACAATAAAAATCCATGTAGACATACCTGTGTGTTCGTTTATATGCTCATATGCTGTTTCTGTGAGTTTAGGGAAAGTAGTGTGAATAATCTCGGTCAACAGATTTTCCATAACTTTGAGCTAATAGCCTGGAAATTAGAGCAAACATTAGGCTTTTTTTTTTTTTTTTTTTTTTTTTTTTTTTTTTTCTCTAGAAATATCAGCACTTCCTGCATCAAGAGAAGTCTAATGGATTAGAGTAACAATCTCAGTGCTCTTTAAAGAAAAATACACTTCAAAGTGGAAAAGGATGGGCTGCAGAAAACTTTGAGATTAGATTCATTTTTCCTTATATTTAGAATATCATAGAATATCCTGAGTTGGAAGGGACCCAGAAGGCTCATCGAGTCCAAAATTTCTCATGTGAAGTGGATAATCCATTTGTTCGCTAGAAACTGAATGCCTGGAAAATTAATTTTAAGTTACGTGTTCATATCTAGGTATTTATGAATTCCACCAATTTCCCGTCATTTCAGTAAATTTGTAAGAAATGATATCAAAGTAATGAAAAATTCTAAAAATTTATAAACAGTTTCTGAGATGTGTAACATCTAGTCTCCTGGTGACTGTTCTTGCAAAACTTCTAACCACATATGACCTATCTCTGCTGGGTATATAGAAAAAATAAACACTGGCAGTTGAGCTCCATCTGTTGCATATGGCCACTTCTGGCTTTGCACAATCATGAAGGAAAGTTATTTTTAACAGCAATGTTTAGTCATTTGAAGAAAATAATTCTCTTGTCTGTGCAGAGGGCCTGTATCATAAAGCCATATGTCAATACAGATACACATAGATTTCACTGAGGAAACTGATAAGTTACATAGGAAAAGAGAGAGGAAGGATTTTCTTTTACATAAAAAAGAAGCTTGTAACATTGAAATAAGCCAAAGGGAGCTTAACTAAACCCTCCACTGGGCTGTGAAATGCAGCCCTGCAGGCAGAATTAACTCAGAAGCCTTGATCCAAAGAGGAAGGTACTGACAGATACTGCCATCCTCCTTGTCATTTTGAAATACTCTTTGTTCCTTAGCCTTATTCTTCCGAGACGAAGACCAACCATTACCTGTCCATCATCATGGATCCGGACGAAGTGCCCTTGGATGAGCAATGTGAACGTCTGCCTTATGATGCCAGCAAGTGGGAGATTGCACGGGAAAGGCTGAAACTAGGTAATGTTGACATGATTCACGTTCTGTATGTGGCTTCTGAGTGAGGTGTTGGTGTACCTATAGGCGTGAAGGAGCTGGGTGTATTTTGGACATGGGGCACCATGTCCAGCAAGGTTTCATGCAAGTGTCCTGTTCCCTGACTGAATCAGAACATTTAGGACTTGCCAACTGTGACTAACTTTCCATACCTTTGACATTTACTGGAAATTTCTTCCCTTGTAACCTGGTATATGCTCATCTGAGAAAAAAAAATAAAAATGCAGAAATGGGTCATTATAGTCTGCCCCTCCCAGTTTCCTCCTTTCCTCCTCCCTCCAGCCCACTCTCTCTGTTTTCCCTCTGTGCTGCAGATTTATAGACATTCTTGTCAGTGCACCATAAAGTGCAAGAATGTGACATACGAGTCCCTGCATAAATAAATATCCATGGAAACTCTGAACCTGCAGGCTAGCTCGCCTATGGATGCCCCACTGAAAGGCATGGGCTTGGGAGCATTCCTGGCTTGCTTAGCCCAGCCTGGGCCTGACGAGGAAAGCAGGAGGGTAGGGATCAGGTTTTCGAGCTAAGGAGTTCTTCCAGAAACCACACAAACTTCAGCAAAAGGGTCAACATTTAAAAAATCAGTGATAAACACAGGCTGTTGCTATAGTGCTGTTTGTTCCTTCAGACAAGCATCAGACTGGTCCTACAGCTGGGGATAGAAAATCCCTGCACTTCAGCTAGGAGCCACAACAGATTCCTCTTGCCCTTCAGGGATCAGGGGCTATGGGTAATTAAAACATGAGTACGGTTACCATCACACTTAATTCTCCTGCTAGAAGTCACAAGGTGACCAGATGTGGATAAGCACAGCTGAAATATACCTCTAGTCATTTATAATTGTCGGACGCAATTCTGGGAATGCTGAGACATAACCTTGTCTTGGAGTGTCTTCAATCTTCAAATAGTTTTCTTACAACGATGGACCAAGAGCTCGATGTGCAGACATCGTGATCTCTGCTTTATGCGATGCTACATTTCTGTGCAAATCCCATGGAAAGAATCAAGCAGAGAAGGAATGTAAACACCGAGGAAAAGCCACATCTCACAGGGCTGGTATGTAGAGTCTGGAGGTGAGGAATGATGACCAGAGAATGAGTTAAAAGTGGAAGAACTGGTGTAAACAAACAAAGAATGCTGACAATGAATGAGAACCAGATTCGGAGAAGCTGGGTATGTGCAGTATGCTAGATTAGCTCAGTGCAAGTCCTGCTTACACGGCACTTTGAATACTCGGACTTTGAATAACCTTGGCAGTCTCCAAGCATTAGAGTCTCACAAACACTGAACGTGCTTCTATGTTTTTTTTAATAGATATTTTTAACTTAGAAATGAAACCCCTTCCAGCGTCAGATATGTCTGTCTGTCTCTTTCCACCTACTTATCCTCAAATATACATATTTATTGTAACTTTTGTAAAGTAAGCCTCTACTTTTAGCCCATCTCCCTTGCTACGTGTTCCTTCAGCACACACGTACAGCTCACGGGTGTGATGCAGTGCTTACACAACAGTACTCTCCCTCCAACCATAAGAGCAACAGATGTTACAGAGAACATCGTAAGGGCACCACAGAAGGCTGGATAATTAACATTCAGTGTAGATTAGCCCAACTGAGATCAAAATGTTATCTTTTTTGTTAGATAGAAAAATGCTGGTGCTACAAGTCATTTTCAGTGTGGTTGGTGACAATGCTGTAGTCCAACATCAGTGTTGACCTATTTTGTATTTCTCACCTTGCTCTTGGGCTCAACCATCCTAATCCATGAGAGGTCACAAGCTACTGATGCTGTGGGCAGGACCCGAAGGAGTATTGCCCCATGGCTCTGGTGTGACTGGTAGGCACACCAGGGGTAAATGACTCCCTGTGCCTGCCACCTCAAACCCAGGCTGCTGGCACGGGGCAGCGTGTTGGATGTAAAACAAGGAAAAAAAAAAAAAAAAAAAAAGCTGCTGAAGAACCCAGTTAAAATGGGATGGAAATAGAAACATCCTGATCCAAAACCCTTTGAAGGGGCTGTTCACATCAATGAGTTCTGAATTGCCCCCAGGAAACCAAAGTCAACTGGAGAAAGCTTAAGTAGAGCATTTCATTTCCTTGGTCTGGATGAAAATGCTGCATTTCATACCTGAGAGTTACTCTGAACCTGGAAAGTGTAGTTGCTTGGGGACTGCGACAAGCTGGCTGCTTAGGTGGTTGGCCATCTTAATAGCTCTGTTTAATTGCTCTGTTTAATAATTTTTAATTACTTTAATTGTCCACATAAGGGGTTTTTCCAAGGACAAGCTGTTAGGATTAGTCCTTAATGCAATCTCTATATTAAACCTAGTTTGAAAATTTAGAGCACTGAAAATTTAGAGCAGCCCTATTCTGCTCTCAAATTTAGCGTAGTACTAAACAATAGCAGAGCAACAAAGAGCAATACATCAAGTGTTATTACAGCTCCCCAGTAAATCACAGTCGTTGTTTGGAGAAGGAAGTGTTGTTTCCAGCGCTCATTCTCCTTTATGAAAGGTTAGCAGCTTTGTGTAGCTTTATGAGCTAACTGGTATGTTTTCCAAGTGGTGACTAAGTAGGTTATCTTGATGTGGGAAGTGAGTTAGCAGTGATGGAAACTGATTAAAGCTATGGTTTGAACAAAGGTATGGTGAGTTTTATAGAACTTCAGATCACAGCTTCACCTTGTACAAACCATGAACAGTCAACACACTAAGGATGAAGAACATCAGTGCACCCAGAAAACTGAGTCCTTTGTGTTAATATTGCTTCCCTGATAAATCTGCTGAATGAAGAAGCGATATGCAATAACTGAAAAAGACAATGACTGGAGATCTTCAAAGACACACACTGATCCACATGTATTTGAGTGTAAAACTCAAAGCCTTTCACAAACCAAGGCTGAGTCTGTGGGTGCTTTTCAGCCATGAAGATTAAGTTCTTTATGGTTTTTGTTTGCTGTTAAAAAAAAAAAAATATTTCTGCAATTCTGGGAGAAAACAAAATCCATTTTTTTGTTTTGTTTTGTGGTCTCTTTTCATCCCCCACAATGTGTATTCCCCTGCTTTAGTAACATATGCTACTTGTCTTCTACTGACAGACATACTGGGAATTGCAGTTTAGAAATGATACAAATATAAAAGGTAGTATCTATTTAGTTTAGTTTAGATCTGGCAGCAGTTCTTTTTCTCTGCTTCTGGGTGTCTGGGTGTGATTCATCTCTCGCAGCTATAGACATTGAGAAGGTAGGCATTCAAGTCAGAGCCAGTCAAACTGAGCCCTTTTGAAGTGACTTTTGAAGTGATTCATCTCTTCTGGTTTAGATTTCCATCATAGAAAAAGGAAATTGTCCTGTGAAGATGGCTGTGTTATATGCACATATCTGAGAAATGAATGTGACCTCAGTGGCATATCTTGTCCTTTGGTTTTGTATGAAAAGCTGCCCTTTATTTTCTGCTCTTCTCCTCTACACTGCAAATTCAGCTGCTACACTCTTGTTAGACTCCGAGTTGCCTGAATTCTGCTGAAACTGGAGCACAAGTACAGCCTGAAATGAGTTGCTTGGATATGAAGTTCTTTACTCACTGACAGGATAGCATCTCTCTGATCAAAACTCCACCACCTACGCAGGAAGGGCAAAAGTGTCCAGTCCTGTCCATGTGAGCATGGAGTCAAAGAGGAAGTCACCCATGTCTGCTTCAAACATTAACAAGTCATGAATGAAGCTGTGGAGATCATAAGATTGGCTTAAAATGCCCACCAAAAATAAATAAATAAATAAATAAAAGTTTACTGCTTCTGAACATGAAGGAAAAGGACACTCAGCTTCTACTGCCGGAAAATATTGTTCATGCCCGCTGATTTCTTTCAAGGGCTTCTGGGTACTTCTCCTGCAGTCTGATGGCAGCATTGTGATGATACCATAGGACAAATGTCTGCTTTTGGGCACTTGGAATCATCGTACCCACCATGGAGCAACCAGCCCACCATTTGTCACTCCTGGTCCTCTCTCACTGAATCCCTCCAGGCCTCATTTTGCAAATGGGAAGGTCTCATCAATCTGCATCTCTGTGTATGTGTGAGTTTAGGCTGTGGCCCTAACTTGTCGGGGACATAATTAACAGTGTCACAGCCTTCCGTATGGTACAGTGTGCTCAGAGAATGGAGGAGCAAACCTTCCTGATGGCAGAACTAGACTGGAAAAATAGGGTCAGAAGCCAGCGTACATCCACTGAATGGTTGTGTTCATTTAGCATTATTTTCAATCACATCACCTATTCCTTTCAATGACCGTGTCTTCCAACATCTGCTTATGCTTCAAAAACAAACAAAAAAACAACTCCAAATACCTTTATGTTAGGAATATACGTGTAGTGTATATATGACTCATTGTAAGGACCTTTCTTCAATTCATTATTTATTAATTAATTAACCAACAAGATTTCTTTTTTAGCAGAATGTCTCTATAATTTATTTTCTTTACAGGAAAGTCACTTGGACACGGAGCCTTTGGAAAGGTGGTACAAGCATCTGCTTTTGGAATTAAGAAATCACCAACGTGCAGAATAGTTGCTGTGAAAATGCTGAAAGGTATCTTGCTGCAAAGCTGGGCTGGAAAAAAATGATGCACTATATCGTGTCTCGCTTTTAATATGATTCTATCTAAAGCAAGAGTGTGTGATGTTATCCTACCACCACTAACTCTCTGAAGCTTCCAGAATGTGTACTCCAACTTTCAGGTGCACCAAAGTTTTCCAGAAGTGGCAGAACAATGAAATTGTTCTGAAATTACACTCACAGTAAAAAATGCAAAAAATTGCCACACAATATATGAGAAAGTTTCAGATGCCCTTAGAGAATTGATAGCCTGATTTTAATTTATTTTTTGAAATTTTGGTTCCTCTATTCCATATGTCACAAAGAATGAAAAAGCCATTTTTGCCTGATCAGAATTGGGAATTAGATTTCCTCTGTATCCTATGTTGAACCACTATGCTATATTCACCCTGTAATGATCACAGTAAATGAACCTCAGCTGAAGCATGAAGCATCCACCTTGATGTGAAGAGGCTCGTATAGAAGCTCTCATAGTTTCCTTGGTCATTAGTTCCAACGATTAATCATCTCATTGTTAAAAACAGGTGCCTTGTGCCTAATTTACATCCGTCTGGCTTTAGCTTCTCGTTCTAACATTCTCCATTAGATTACCTAAAACACAGTAATTTTTCTACTTGAAGGCCCCTTCTGTTAAGCTAAACAGATTGAGTAGTTTAAATCTCTGAGTTGCAGTGCAGGTGCATCCTCTCCGACCCGTCTGCAGGCTCGTTTCATGGTGTATAGGATGCTGACACACAGGCTGGGAAGTGAATTACCAGCGCTCTTCACACACCAGCGCTCTTCCCAAAGTGAAATCATCTTCCAGCTATTCCCTGTGATTTTATCACTGGAGCAGGAAGGACGAAGACCCTAATCGATTTAAGGGGGGCATTTGGGAAGTTAGCAAGCAGGATGATATTCAGTAGCAGCCTGCAGCAGCCATGGCTGAATTCCCTAACCCAGAGCCCTGGTGACATCCCTTCCTGTGCATACAGCTTTCCCTTCTTTATATAGCTAAGGATCACATCAGGTTGCTTTATTATTTTTGTTACTTTTTTTTTTTTCTTTCATTGCTCTGGGATCTTATGCTGCATTGCTTCATCCCCCTTAATCTCTGAATCCTTTTCAGTGTTGCTCTCTGCCAGCACACATCCCCTCTGTTCTGCTGGATCCCCGATGCTCTCAGATGGTTCAGCTGAGACATGGTTTGAATACAACCTTCCTAACCAGGGGCTCCCAGTTTCACAGCTGCCCACTTGTCTATCAGAGTTAGCAGATCTGCACCTATTACTTCCAGCCCTTGAAGGGGTACTTCCAGACCTACAGCCTGTCCCTGCAATGCTCTACCTGAAATAGCTTCATCAGATCATTTCTTGCTGGCAGTGACCTGACAGTTATATGCCCTGTTGGTTTTGCCCTCTTGGTACTGCTCTCAACAGGCTTGTTCTGTAGTATTACATCAAATGCTTTAGCAGAGGGTAGCACCCCAAGGAGGGAATTTTCAGCTGACAGGGTTGCAAACCTGTCTCCTCAATCATGTTTAAAAAGCTAAGAAAAACCTTGTTGGCCGATGCAAAATGAACAAATATCCTGCAGTAAGCAAGTCTAGAAAAAATAATAAAATAAAATAAAATAAAATAAAATAAAATAAAATAAAATAAAATAAAATAAAATAAAATAAAATAAAATAAAATAAAATAAAATAAAATAAAATAAAACAAAACAAAACAAAACAAAACAAAACAAAACAAATCTTTGGTCATTCTGCAGCAATGGGCCAATAGCTATCTGTGTCACTGGTTTCAGAGGATGGCCTGTCACCTGGGTCATCGCCTGGCCCAGCGTGACAGCTGTTTTGCCAACACGCAGACAGATGAGCTGGCAGAGTGGTCTGTCAAATTCAACATTTCTTTATTTACATCAGCAGGCTTTTTGTGCCAGCACCACAAAGGCAGCAGGGCTGCTCCTGGAATAGATGGGAGCAGATGGCAGCTGCAGGAAACCTTCATGGTGGGATTCATGTGTGTGTGCATTCAGGGTAGAGGCTTGCATCCAAGCTAGTCACCCAAACTCCCTTTATTGTCAGTGGCAAGAAACAACATGCCATCCCATCCTAAGGCAGATCACTCCATGTGGGGACACCTGCACATGTTTTGTTCTGCTGGCTACAAAGAGAGCTTGTGGTGACTAGGTCCTCTGTAGGCACCTTCACAACAGGCACCTGAAGTTAGGAAAGACCTGTCCCATTCCTTCTGTCCTCACTAGGTTATCCAGGAACTTTGGGGGCATTCATGAGCTTTGTTTTCACAGAATTCCCATGAGGTGGAGGAAAAGTGTCACCGCCTATACAGATAAATAGTGGGTTACTGGTTAGATGACAAGTTTTGTGGGGGGGCCACCAAGAAAATCTGTTTCCAATCAGATGTTGAAACCAAGCCCTCTAAGACCTAACTCCAGGCTCTTTGCACTGGACCATTCTTAACTCTTGGTGTCACTGAAGTTTTCAGTCCTTTTGGGTCTACACAAAGGACTATTTATTTTTCTTGTTTTCTTGCCAAAATGAAATTATGCAGGAAAACAAAAACAAAACAAACAAACAAACAAACAAAAAAACAACCAAAAAAAAAAAAAAACTGCTTGGAGGGAATGAAAAGTTATGCTTGAGACTAAGTAGAAATTTTCATGTTTAGTTGTGGAATTTCTTACATTGTTATTGTTATAATTAATATTAATCTTTACCGGTAAGGGTGAGATGTAGTCCCCTAACTTCAACCATGTAGAATTTGTGTGCCTGGTCTAATTTCAGGCTTCCTGCACAATGAACAGAATCAGAGAATTATTACCAAAGGGTGGTTTATCTCTTCCCTTTACATAAATGGCTAATGTTGAGGGCTGCATCAGATCCTGGAAATATTTTGCTCTTACCACTGACTCCTTGAGAGGTTAATTAATTCAAGCTAGTACATAACTATTAGATAGCTGAAGTCAGGTCAGCTGAAACCTACTTCGGATGGAGTTAATTATAGTCTTGAAATCCCTTTTTATTTTTTCTTTCATTTTTTGGCTTAAAGTACAAAACTATTCATGTGAAAAATTTCTCTTGTTCTAAATATAACAGAGTCTACTGGGAGGAAGTTGACTGCCTGACTCTTTTTATGGGTTTTATTGCAAGTATGAGGATGCTGGGAAGGGAGGAATAGAAAAGGAACATTAGCACACGAAGTACCCCCAACAATGGAAGTGGAAAGTGACAAAAAGTGGTAAAGCTCACCAAGACCAATTCTTTGCCTTTTCACATTGATTTTATTTTGCATTTACAGAAGGGGCCACAGCAAGTGAATACAAGGCACTGATGACTGAGCTGAAAATCCTGATCCACATTGGCCATCATCTCAATATTGTGAATTTGTTGGGAGCATGCACAAAAAATGGAGGTAAAAAATCTGCACTGCATTGAAAATGGTTTTGAATTACCTCCCAGTACCAGTCAGCTAACCCTGTTGCTTTTCATCTAGAGGTCAAGTTATTAACTTGAAACATTCAAACTCATCTTGTGATTAGTGAAAAAAAAAAAAGAAAAAAAAAGAAGAGAAATAAAGATTTATGTTCATTTAATGACATGATTAAACATTTTCCCTACTTAAACTTTCTCTTGGTGTTAACACGTGAAGTGTGAATATAGAGCCATGCTGAATAAGGAGCCACTTGTTGGCTTTCATCTCACTCACTTCAAAGCTCAAGCTCAGGTTAAACGTGATCTGGGAAGGCTGGGAGCAAGGGATATCAGCTGCTGGCCCTGAATGATGAGTCACAAGGCAACTATTGTAAAATCCTTCATGATTCCTCTAAGAAAATCAAAGGGCCAGTGAGAGTAGTCATTTGTTTTAGATATGTCACCTATTTTAGCTCAATGAGCGTGTGTGGGCTGCGGGACTCCAGTCTGAACTCCGACCGACCGAAGAGGAAATGGAGGGTCCCTCAGGGCCCAGGGTCATGACCCAGCTTTCAAAACTAGGCCCGTCCTTCGTTTTCAGAAGCAGTGCTAGTTTTTGCTAGCATGGCCAGTGTCCTTCAAGCAGCTTTCATTAGGACATGTCTTTAGTCGTCCTGGGCTCAAGCTATGCTGACATGCGTAGAAGACTATTTGTCTTCTCAAAGCTTAACCCCCCATTCATTGCTTTATTCTGCTCAAAATGCGCTTTTTATTTTTTTATTTATTTTATTTTTTTCCCCAGGGCCTCTGATGGTGATTGTTGAATACTGCAAGTATGGGAATTTATCAAACTATCTGAAGAGCAAGAGGAATTTTTTCTGCGCCAGCAAGGTGAGGAGGCAGGTGCCCCAGGTAGGGCTCATCACCCCTGGCATGTCAGGGATGGAGATGTCTGCCTCTGTGCTACTCTCCTCAACCTCTGCAAAGGAGAGAATTGCTTTGGGGTGATACAATACACCTGATCTGCTTCAAATGTTTGGTGTGGGACATGTCATGCCAAGAAAGGGCTCATTGCTCCCCCTGACTGTGCAAGGAGCCTGCTGTGACTAACTTGGACAGAGTCATCTACAGCGAGAGGAAGTGAATTTTATCTGCGGTGTCCCCACGTGCCCTCGCCCCTCTGCTGACAAGCCCATTCCTTCTGAGCATGGGGTCACTTCAGAGGCTCGTGTCAGTCAGGCCGAAGGAAGTGGTTTTGCCCACTGATTTCAGCGCTGCTGGGAAAACAAATGAGATAATGCCATTTAAAGCCATGTTTCAAGACACCTTAATAGTGAGAGATCTGCCAATTATCTCATTGTGTGAGGAATGGGGCTATCCAGGGGAAAAAAAGATTAAATTCTTGTCCTCACATCCCACAGCCCTCTGAATTAAATCTACTGCCTGTTTCTCATTACAAACCTGAACCTAAATGTGCCAACTATATCCCTGCTTTTGCACGTTCAGCAAAATCCCCCAAAGGATTAAGGGATCTGAGGTGGGATTTAGGAGCCTGGATGCAGAGCTGCAGTCCTCAAAACCCCTTCTCAGCTGTGCCAAAAGCTCAGAGGCATCTCAGGACTTTTTCACAAAGGTCCTGTGAAGGCTGCAGTAGGGCATGCTCAGGAGGAACGCCCTCCAAAAGTCTATGATCCCGAGGGGGATGGAGCATGGCAAGGGAGAGGGATGGCTGTGGAAGAGCATGGCCAAACAGCTAGGCAGCTCTCCAGGTTGTAAAGAAAAGCATTTTCCATGCAGTGTTGTATGTGTTGCATTAAACTGTCCTTGAATGTTGCGTGAAAGCACTGGGTGAAAGCATTGCAGAAGAGAGATGGTCAGATCCTTCAGCAGCTGTATTCAAAGTGCCCTTAGTCCTCGCCAAGCACTGCACAGGGATGCAGAGGCAGGTGCCTTCTGTAACCTGGGATGGAAAGCTCACACTTTAATTTGGTTGGGCTGGGATGCCTGCACTGTTGGCACATCTCTCAACTCATCCCCAAAGCTCCTTGTCTGGCAAGTGGAGAAAAAAACCCTTTTCAAGATGTCCTGAGGCTGACACGAGCTTCTGCCCAGAGGGCATGTCCATCCATGGACCTTGCAAATCCTCGTCTCATCAGAGCTAGTCCACCTGGGGTTCCCCAAAATGATGTGCTGGAGCTCCCAAGCTGGAGATTCCATAATTTCTGCCCAAATAGGCAGCAGCCCCCACCTGCTGCTGTGGCGTTGGGCACCCACAGCAAGGGGAGATGCCACAAGTGAATATCTCCTAGTGGAAATGAGAGAGAAGCACGACTCGGTTCCTCCCTCACCCCCTCCACTGCTCTGATGTTGCACTTCTCTGTTTGAAGGACTCCTCTCTGCAAGGAGAGCTGATGAAGGAAAAAAAGGATATGGAGCCAGTGGAAAGCAAAAAACAAAGGCTGGCCAGTGTGACCAGCAGCGAGAGCTTCGCAAGCTCGGGGTTTCAGGAAGATAAAAGTCTGAGTGATGTGGAGGAGGACGAGGAGGGTAGGTATTAATTCCTTCCTGTCCCTACACGGTCTGTGATATTTTTACAACATACTGTGCATCCCTGAAATTTTTTTCCTCATTTATCACCCTAATAAACATCCGTGGGAGATGCTCACAGGGTCATGTCCAGAGGGTAGAAGATTTAAAAAAAGATTATTTCCAGGGTTACTAAATCTGACAGGAAAATGTGTGATTGTTTCTTCTGACTGCTCCTTATCTTTGGGGAAAACACAGCAGTGTCCAGAGCATGGGGTATAAAGCAAACACTATTTTTGTTTGCAGTGACAGTGGGTTGACCTTCAAATGTTACTCTATGAAGACTGAAATTATGGAAGTAATAATATGAGTAAGAGAGGGGGGAAAATAACTGCCTTGTGAGCAATCTCTGTAACCAACCACATGTTCCACCCGTGCAGATGCTGACGAGCTCTACAAGTTGCCCCTCACTATGGAGGACTTGATCTCGTACAGCTTCCAGGTGGCGAGGGGCATGGAGTTCCTCTCCTCCAGAAAGGTGAGCTTTGCCATGGGGACTTTTCCCCGCAGAAGGATGGGATGCAGAGGTGAAATCATGTCTACGTTTCTGTGACACCTTCCTTGGGAGAGCTCCCAAAGGAAGAGCCGTTTTCCTCTTGGAGTTATAAATATAATGGTGTGTTTATCCAAGTCTCCCTAGTCCATAAACATGGGATCATGGTCGAAGGCACTGGGTCAAGCTCATTCATTCAGAGATGATCTTTTGTGTGTGTGGTGTTGCTTTTTTTTTTTTTTTTTTTTTTTTTTTTTTTTTCTTTACCCTCAATTTCAACACATGTAATGTAGGAAGCCCTAGAAAAATCTGCACTTTCCCTTGAAACATCAACGTGTTTAAAAATTTATGACTTTCTGGATTGCAAATTTCTTTTCTGGAAAGAACTGCCACTGTTTACTGCAATGTCGTGTAAACTATAGTTGACTTCCCTAAAAAAAAATTATTAAATTGATCTCTCAAATAATAATAATTTAAAAAAGGATATGGGAGACGGTCAGGAAATTTGTGGGTAGGATTAAGGAAATGCAGCTTGATTGTGAAACTGTTTTATTATAGTGCATTCATCGTGACCTGGCAGCCAGAAACATCCTTTTATCTGAGAACAATGTAGTGAAGATCTGTGATTTTGGCCTCGCAAGAGATATTTATAAGAATCCTGATTATGTGAGAAAAGGAGATGTAAGTCAAGATGCTGTTTATTTACCCAAATGTTTATAACATCATTTCAAACTGTCCACCAGAATGTTCTGAAGATGTTCACATTTCCTGAGCTTAAAACAGCTTGAAAGCTATCACAGTTTTATGTGAAAAAGATGCGTCATATACCCAGAAAGTATGTCTGTCCTCAAGCAAAAGGCTTAGACGTTGTAACTGGTCCACAGCTCTGGTCTGTTGATCCTTTAGAAATTCTTTTGGCATTTGTCTCTTGGCTGGCTCTGCAATGTGACCCCCTTTGCTCAATAACCTGCCTTCAAGGAAACCCCTTCAAAACAAGGTTCTCCTCCTGGATGTCTCACTCAGCCACCTGCCAGCTATGCCCTCATCCACAAAAACAAAACAAAAACTCTGAAGACTTTTAACACTACATATTAGCTGTGAAACATTACTTACGTGACTTGAGTACTGCTCAGGATACAATAATAGGCTGTGCTGAGGGGTCTTCAAGGGTTGCTGGCACAGTGCCCCCAAATTTTCCCAAGAACATCTCCAAAACCATCACAAAATGATTTCTGACTGGCCATAGGGTTTTGTTCCCTCTCTCTAAAACACTGGCAAGAGACCTCTGTTCTGGCACATCTCCACATCCCTGTGAGGAGAAGGCCTGGTCACCTTGGTCACAGATTTCCAGTGCCTGGCTTTTTGTGCCACACATATTTTTTAAAAACAACCTCTTACTCGGACAATCTGTTAAGAAAGTGTCTGAATGAGCGTGGGTTTATCTTGACTGCCTGTAAGGAAATCCCACAGGCTCCTGTTTGAATAGTAATTATTTACATAACAATATATAGTTGATTCATTTATGATTAAATTCTTTCAGTCTCTGGAAATAACAGACAGGTTTGTCCGCTTCATTCCAGGCTCGACTTCCTCTCAAGTGGATGGCTCCAGAATCCATATTTGATAAAATCTACAACACCAAAAGCGACGTGTGGTCCTATGGGGTCTTGCTGTGGGAGATATTTTCCTTGGGTATGTTAAATCTGGAGCTGGGATTGGCCAAGGTGGCTGCCATTAACTCAGCCGTTGACTTCAATGAGATTTTGCTGTGTCTTTAATAAGGAAACACCTAAATCAAGCACAGGTGGAGAGTAGGGTCAGAGGGGGGAATTGTCTGTATCACACCTCTGAGAAATGGAAATTTTAGTTCTTTGTTTTAGTTCTTTAGTTTTATTGACCAATGAAGCAAACCAGAAAAATGGGGCAAATTTTGAAGTGTTTTTATTGAAAGTGGAACCCTGCAATATAGCAAGGAACCTGTGAGCTTCTGTCAGTGGCTTCATGCCACCTGAGATGGGTTGAAGCATCACCTTGTGTGCAACAGTGTTCAAGATGCCCTGTGCCATGCACTTGGAGCTTCTTCCAAGGGCTTTTAATTCCGCCATGGGAGTAAAGGGGTCCCAAACCTCAAGGAGGTCTCTGCATGTCCCTGGCTGTGCTGGAGCCATCTGAGCTCTGTGGCAGCTCTGCCCCCACCACCTCAGCCCTGCACAGCTGCCTCCCCATGAACAAGGATCCACAAAGATGCCACAGGATGAACTGGAGCATGCAACCTGACATTAACACCCAAGGAAGCTCTTTTTTTCTTTTCTTTTCTTTTCTTTTCTTTTCTTTTCTTTTCTTTTCTTTTCTTTTCTTTTCTTTTCTTTTCTTTTCTTTTCTTTTCTTTTCTTTTCTTTTCTTTTCTTTTCTTTTCTTTTCTTTTCTTTTTTTTCTTCTCCTCTTCTCTTCCTCTTCCTCTTCCTCTTCCTCTTCCTCTTCCTCTTCCTCTTCCTCTTCCTCTTCCTCTTCCTCTTCCTCTTCCTCTTCCTCTTCCTCTTCCTCTTCCTCTTCCTCTTCCTCTTCCTCTTCCTCTTCCTCTTCCTCTTCCTCTTCCTCTTCCTCTTCCCTTCCCCTCCCTTCCCTTCCCTTCCATTCCCTTTCTTCTTTTCTCTTTCCTACATTAAAAATATAGGATATAAAATGTCCACTGCGAGGGAACAATGACCATCATAACAGAAGAATCTTAACTGGATCCAACACAGAGACTGACAAAAGAGGAGAACAGCAGAGGAAACAATACCATACAATTTGCAGGACAATCAATCATTTATTAGTTTAAATACACGTTTCTGGTCAGCCTGCCAACTCATGTGATTTTATGGTCAGCTTCATAGTACCTGTTATTTTTTTCTTAAAGTCCCAGCCCCTGGTGACTGACTCTCAGAGAGGGTTTTTTGGGGGGTTTTGTTTTTTCCATTTTTCCTTTTCCTGATGCTTTCTCATCTCAAGGAAACAAACAAACAAACAAATAAACAAAAATAGCACGGTCAGGCTGTACTTTACAACTACGGAAACTTGAGAAATAATGCAGATGTGCCACGATCTGATTTTAAACCATGATTTTAGTACTCTCGAGGTGGGTTTGAGCATTTGGGACTGCTTAGCTAACTAGCATTTGGAGTGGTCCAAACCACAGAGAGATCATACTTGGCTTTTCCTTGAGGATTCCTTTCAAGTCAAAGTCATGTTTTTTTTTCTTGTATTGAGGTCAGGTGAACCACTAGCATTTAATCCTGCTCTCCTGTGAAGAGCAGGGCTTAGAGCATCATCATCAGCACTTCCCTGCCTGTGGTCTCCATGCCCTGAACCCTGCAGGCAGATGCTGCACACCCAAGTGCTTGGGGACAACAGGGGGGAGCCTGGGGACAGTGGGAGGGATGTGAGGGTCTGAGGCCAGGTCACAGGTACAAAGCCAGGCTCCCTTTGCAGTCAGTGCTGGGAGAAGAGACCTGCTGAGAGCAGCTCACCTGTCCCCAGGTGGAGGTCCACGTGGGGAGACCACCCTGTTTTCCTCCACCGATTGCACAGGGAGCATGGTGCTGAGCATGGTGCAGGGATGGGGACAGCTGCTGGTGTGTCATATGCTAAGAGAGACGTGTCCTCGTGTGCAGAAACAATTCACCACCTGGCTCTGGCTCAGGGGATGGAAGGCTGGGTGGAAGGATGAATGGGTGGATGGATGGATGGATGGATGGATGGACGGACGGACGGATAATCCTCTTCTCCCCATGTTGCCCCCAGGTGCCTCTCCGTACCCCGGAGTCCAAATAGATGAGGACTTCTGCAGCAGACTAAAGGAAGGCACAAGGATGAAGGCCCCAGAGCAAGCCACCGAAGAGATGTAAGATGCCTTTCTCTACTTGTCCTGTATCCCTCCACCCTCATAATGTATGAACCTCTGCAAAAAACACTCCACAAAAACATACAGGAGAATAACCCAAGACAGCCTCATCTTCTTGCTGCCACGGGCACCTTCTTGGTCCTCCCATGGGGTCAGAGAGGGTGAGGAGCACCATGACCCTGGCAGAACCTCTCACCAGTGGGATGTGAACCTGAGCCCAGGTGCTTGGGGATCTGCAGGTAATCCTGCAAAGGCAGGGTCAGTGCCATGATGTCCACCCTGCATGACCAGGACCCGCGTGCAGCTTTGGCTGGGCTGGGCAAGGGCTGCTCCAGCCGCAGAAGAAGGAAGGAGGTCATCCGTTCCTTTCCAGGTTTAGCATTTACCGGCACGCGCACAGATAAGTGCTGGAGGAATGTGACATTAGGAACGTTTTCTGAACTTCGGAAGCGGCAGCAGAGGCTTCCTTGCAAACACGCTGGTGGCGAGGGCCCACCCTTTCCTGGAGCCACTGTCTGGAGGAAGGTGGCGGGGACCCGCAGCCTCCCAGCCTGCTTGGTCTGCAGTCTGCCTTAACGTCACAGCGGCGACGCAGACAGCCCTGCAGGAACCCCCTGTGACCAGCCAAGTGAGATTCTGAGTCTGCAGCACCCCCAAAAGATGGGATTTTCCTGGCCTCAGCTGTTCCCACAGGGATGATGAATTTCAGCACACCAAACTCACACCCTGTGGGGCAAATCACTCAGGAGTATGAACGTATCCATTGGATTTTACCCCTGCAGGCAAAGCACGTGTATGTCTTCAGTGCCTTTTTGGGTGCTGCCTCATGGCTCGAAATAGCAACACATGCCAAAAAATAGTTCTGGAAGAAGCAAAAGGAAGCAAGCCAGCCACATCTATCTGGGATTATTACCCATTGGCTAAGTTTATTATCCCAATGACAGTAGATAAGAGTTTGTTGGGTTTTTGTTTCTTTTTTTTTTTTTTTTTTTCTCTTCCACATATTTTATTGCAGGAAGGAAAGCTCAACTCAACCAATACGAGGAAGTGACACATTCATATAAGTCATCTTAGGATGCCTTAACTTAAACATTGCCCGTTAATAGGTGTTTAATACAAAGGTTTAATGCTTAATTAGGAATAAAAAAAGAAAGTATGACTAGTTGGCTAAATTATTCTTTTGATGTGGTCTTCCTGGTGTCTTGTGAGAAAAAATCCTTTGCTTTGTCCGTGGAAAGCTTGCTCTTTTAGTCATGGAGAGCATGTTTGTAAAATCATACGGGTTCAGGAGTTAACTCTGTCAATGAAAAGCCATCAGAATTTGTGCTGCCTTGGATCAAATTGAACCCTAACCCCCCACGTGCTCATTTTGCCCTCGTCTTCACAGCTACCAAATCATGATGGACTGCTGGAGGAGCAACCCCAACGAGAGGCCGAGGTTCTCCGAGCTGGTGAAGAGGCTGGGCGACCTGCTGCAGGCAAACGTGCAACAGGTACGACTGGAAGGACTGTGAGCTGCCAGCCATCCTCTGATCTTGGGAGTAACACTGTGATTTCCTCCCTGCTTTTAGGAGGGCAAGGACTATATACCCCTCGATGCCATATTTACGACCAACAGTGGGTTTCCCCCTGCAACTGACCCTTTGTGCAATGAGAAGTTTCCTGTAACGAGCCCAAATTGCAGAAGCACTGAAAACGTCAGGTGAGATAAGCAGGATTAGGTTTGTTTGGGTTGGTTTGGTGGGTGTTGCAGCATGCTCCAGAGCCTGTTTTGCGTTTGGGTGGAAGAAAACCCCCAGGCACAGCAACTGAGCTTCCCAGCAGTGCTGCTATCAGGGCCAGCCGTTGTGGTCCTGGGCTTGGGGAGGGAGGTTGGGGTGGGCTCTGGCCAACAAGACCCATTGACAAAAATACCTCGGTGGCTGTTAAGCAAAAACTGAAAGAAATACAGAAATAACCAGCACTTCCTGGTCATGCACTTCATGCTCTCGCCAAAGGTTGTCTTCCTCTTTTTGTTCAACAGATATATAAACACCTTCAAAATAAAACCACCCCAGCGTATAAAGACATTTGAAGAGCTTCCCATCAAGGAAACACTTGCATTCAATGTAAGTGACTCTTGGCCAAGTGATAGGCCATTGATTATTTGTTTGTTTATTTATTTTTGCGTGACAGATTTACACAAAGAGAATCAAGGAGGGGTTTTACTGCCTTGCAGCCTCTCCTGATGTGAGGTGCAAGATCAGCTGTGTTTGCAGCACTCCAGACAAGCAGTTATACACACTGCAAGGTGGGAGGTGAGAAAGGCACGGCGGTGGTCTCAAGGCTGACCTGGTGGCTGGCCAGGCCCTCCCCTTGCTTATAAGCACCTTTCTATTAACACTTGTTATCTGCACTATTGGCATGTGTTTGCTGCAATCCAAAACAAGGACAACTTGGAAAACCAGCAGGAAAACCTCCTGAATAGGAATCAAGTCTGTAAAAGTATCTGCATACAACCAGCACCTAACAGGGCTGCGTTTCTGTTTTTTCCAAGGACTACCAAGCAGACAGCGGGATGGTGTTGCCCTCAGAAGAGCTGAAACGCTTCACCTGGACAGGCAGCAAGCAGAAGCGGACGCTCTTTGGGTCTGTATTTTATGTTCCCTTCTCCTCCTCCACGTTAGAAGGCAAAGGAGGACTTGGGGTCCTTGTACTGAATTGGGCCTAACGAAAGCAGCAGAGGTGCCCCCAGGCCTTTAGAGGCTCTTGCTGAGATGTCTTCATCACAGGATGGTTGAGGTTGGAAGGGACCTCTGGAGGTCATCTGGTCCAACCCCTGCTCAAGCAGTTGAGTTTGATGTGAGACTCCTGTGCCCAGTGAGTCAGGAGTCAAGCAGCTCCTACCACCCTCCATATGCCTCAGAGAAAAGAAATAACCCTCAGCCTCTTCGATGCCCATCGTCTCTAGGGTTTATTAGGGCTCTGTTGATCACCTTCATGCCAGGCCAGGCAGGCGAGTGCCAGGGAGCCAAGACAGAGGCAGGAGGCTGCAGGAAAGCAGCCCTTGGCGAGGAGGAGGAGGCATGTGTGGCTGCAGAGGCTCTACGGTCATTCCTGTGTGTCCCCAAGGGCACCCCAACTGGAACAAGGCTCCCTGTGCTTGTTGTTGCCCTCCTTTTCCATGACTCAGCTGAGCACGGCCCATTTAACACCCATGGGCTCAGGATGCTGAAGTGGCAACTTTACAATAGATGGATGTGAGGGCCTCATTTCTCTTCCTGCCTTTAAGCACTTGAATATATCGGCCACCTTCCTCCACCTAATTCCTGACAGCTACCCACGCAGGGAGCTAGGACTGCGCTAAGAAATGTGCTGCAGGATCTCTGCAAGTGGGAAATGTTTATTTTCTTGGTGCTGGTGGTGTCTCAGCTCACAGGCCTCACGAAGCCAGCAGCACCAGGGCCTGATTGAGCTCATGGCCAGGCCAGGGGCAGCCCAGCTCCATCCCACCGCTCCTCTCAGGCTGGCATTAGGTCAAGGCCATCTTTGCTGTTCCAAGCCTGTCACCGGCCGGGCAGCACTCTATTGTCTCAGTATTGTCTCAGTGAACAATTGTGGACGGCTGAAACGTGCTGTCAAGGCGGGGAGGCCTCGCTTCGAGAAAAATTCTGGTGACTAAGAGGGTGTTGGTTACACACAGAGAGCCACACGTGTGAGAACTTGCATAGAGGCCTGCTCACATGGCCAAAATACACAGTGTGGCAGGGACTTGTGCTGCTGGCAGCACTGCTGGTGCAGGGCAAGGCCAGGACAACACGAGCCCCCCCAACAAAGCACAGGAGAATGCCTCGTGCTTTGATTTTTTTTTTTTTTTTTTGAGCTATTCTCCATACATTCCTTGGAGGAGCTGAGTATTCCCAAGCTAGGAACACACACACAGGTGTTACAAGCCTCCAGAGGTTGCAATGTTGTCCTGAAGTGGTTTAACCCACTTTTTTTCTCTCTGTAACTGCGATGTAAATGTAAGGGTGAAGGCTGCTGTCAGCCGCAGGGACAACGCAGTGACCTCCCCCTGTGAAACACGCAAAACGCCTTTTTCTTTGTGTGGCACAGAAGGCATGAAGCATGCCCCCAGCATCACCCTGGAAGGGCTTTCAGGAGATTTTTCAGCTGCATAAGGAAAAGGAATGCTTGGGTGGGGGGAAAAAAAAATGAACTCAGCAGTGGCTGCTAGAATGTAAATCCTCAGGGAAACAGAGCAGTTGGCTGAGAACACACAAGGTCAGCGGGCCTGCAAGCTAAACAAGCATTGCTGTAGTGTTACAGCCAAAAAGCATTCACATATCAGTGACCCTCTGGTGTGCACACATTCCTAAAAGTTTCAGCTTCCTAGCTAAGCATCCTTTAATTAGGCTAAGCTGGAGCAGCAAATAAACACCCCCTGAACACTAGACAAGGTAGAACCTAGAGGGGTTTTACATATGTAAGCTTATCTAACCCACTGCACAGTCCTACCTCTTCCCTTGCATCCCAAGCATCCCACGCTGTGGTCCTGTCCTCTCTCCAGCTCAGGTCACTGGATTATTAGAAGAATAACGCTAAAATAGAGTCTGAGCGAGCAGTAGTGGCTCATGGTCAGAGCAGACAGTGCCAGGATGAGGAAGGGGTCAGCCTTCTTAGCACCAGCTAACACATTCACTGCAATGCCTGGCCACTTCAAAGCGCTCACCGTCACACTCCATCAACCTCAGCACTTGTGTTTTAGGACACAGATGCAGACAAATGCACTCCCAGGAGTGCTCAGGAGCAGCTGTGCCCTTGCTGCCCCAGAGCAGGTGAGCTGGGAGCAGGTTGTCCAGGCTCACAGGGGGGTAAGCACGAAGCTGGAATTTCCCTGTTGGTTGCTGTGCTTCCCAGGACAGAGCAATTAGGATCTGCATGTTGTTTTTTTTCTCAGTTTGAGGTGCCTGAAATAGCATGCAAGCCAGGCAGATAGGGTGGTGTTTTGATAACAGCCCAAGTGTGTTTGCACGGCCTGGAGTGCAGTGTCAGAGGACCAAGTGGCAGGGCCAATCCTGACAGCACTGAAGTACTGAGTAGGGTGAAGGGAGCCAGAGCTGTTGCGTCTTCCCTGTGCTTCTTCGTGGACACAGGCACAGGACTGAGCTGTCCCCTGAAGTGCACACAGGGCTTGTTTCACAGGAAACTCATCAGTTGTCTCTATGCTCTTGACTCTCAAAGCATGACCTCAGTGTGAGCAACCAGAGGCAAGGGGACAACACAGAGGTACCCAGCTGACCCAGGCCAGTCCCCTTCTTCCCGCTTCTAACACTGTGTAGGGGAAGGTATCAGCATGCAAAGCTCCCCCTTGGTTTTACCCCATCCCCCTACAGGAAACAAGCATCTCCCTGAGCCCTGGTGAGTCCCCCAGGCCCAAGTGGCAGACAGAACAACTAATGACATGGTGGCATGCCTTGGACTTGTTATTGCCATTGAGATGAAAAAAGGTATTAATGGGAACAGCATTAAGAGAGAAGTCTTTCCTACTTGTAAGGACTCAAGTGATGTGATCTCAATGGAAAGATTTGAGGGCAAAGAAAGAGCTCATAAGATTGCTCTTTGACTTTGCAAGTGATCGGGATCCCAGTGGCACCTCTTATTTAGCTTTCCAGTATTGTAGAAAAAGCCCAACCCCTGTTAAGCCAAAATCCTTGGGCTAGAACACGCATCTCAAAAACCACAGCCAACCTCCCTCCTCAGCAAATTTCTAAATGCAGACTGTCAGGGAAGCAGCAGCAACTCCCTCCAGCAAATAATCCCAATTAAAACCCAAGTAGACACCTTCCAATGTACAGAGTGGAAATAAAATAGTCCACAGCTGAAGAAGCCAGGCCACAGATGCCAAACCCTGCAGGCTCTCTGAGCACTGCCTGTGGGAGCGTGTGCCCAGGTACACCAGTGCACTCATGGTGAAATGAGTGGCTGCAGCTCTACTGGCATAAAGGTTTGTTAATTAGCCTGAGGAGAAGCCAAGTCTAGTACTGAAGCTTTACTCTAGCTCCATAACATGATACTGCCTCAGGCCTTTTAGCTGGCCTTGAGATATGAGGTATTGTTTATTAAAGCATTAGTATTTCCAAATATACTAGGTCTACGATGACAAAATGTTATGGTCCGTGGCTGCAAGAAGACTCATATTCTCATGGTGCAAAAGCCTGGTGAGAAATAAAAGGATCAAAGCTTGATGATTTTAAGGCTCATAACTTAGCATGCACATTGCACTTCTGCCAGCCCACCGCTCCCTAAGACTCGACAACTGCAATGTAAATCATGGAAGCATTTCTTTATAAAACCATTTTAAAATGTCCATTGAGGCTGTGACTAACCTTGTCACGCAGTTATGGAATTTATCCCAAGGCAACTACTTGCCATCTGCCAACAGATTAAATACAGAAATATGGGATGCATCCGCAACCCTCATCATGAGGACTCCTCCTCGTGAACCCCATCCATCTACAGACAAATGTAATGGGGTGGTCTGCTTGGGAGGGCCCTCCAGTTTCCTACAGTAGGCAGAGACCTCATTGCTTACAAAGTACAAAGGCTTGTGAGTTCAAGATTCAAGAAAGCATGAAATCTAAGAGAAAGTGCTACTTCTCCATTTCCTAATCTGTGCTGAGCTACTAGCTCTGTACTTCATTTAAAGATCAAACAGCGCAAATTAAAATTAAAAGCAAAATCCTGGGCTTGCAAAGTCTCACCAGATGTTCTGACTGTGTTCTCTGGAATTCAAGACTGCCAATGTTCCTGACCTTATAAAGGGAGAGGACCAGAGTGTCCAGGAACTTATAAACATGAAGGGAACCTTATTTTAGGTACTGTAGTCCAACATAGGTTTAATTTGGGATTAGGGATTTCACATTTAACCAATGATGGAAACTGTCCCATCTTATCATATGTCTGCAGCTAAGGCTTCAGTGTCTAAGTCCAATGGTGTGAGAATTGTCTGTGCCTTACCCGTCTTCATTATTTGAAAGAGCCCTTTTAAGCACTGCACTCTTAGAACATGGGTGAGAACGCGTTGCAAAACAAACAGTGTCTTAAGGAGTGGCTAAGCTGAGAAGACATTTAACACCAACACCACTGTTAAAAAAAAAAAAAAAAAAAAAAAAAAAAAGGCGTTTTATAAAAGACAGCTTACAGGATAACTGGTCCTTTGCGGGACAGGAGCACTAATTAAAAACAGCAGCTAATGGCTGCTGCCGAGAGCAGGCTAAGATAGGGGATACCCAGAGCTTTTGCCCTTCTCAGAAGCACTGGTCACTTGTCTCAAAAATTCATTGCAGCATTACGCTCTTGATAACCCTATGCTAATAGCTTTCTGGTTTTACCCCATGGCTTCAGACATTGCATTACTTCGCTCCTCCTGGTCAAACACCCCCAGTTCCCTTACAGAGAACATTTAAGTACGGAGACCCCTTCGGGACCCACAGCCCAGCAGCAGGGCAGATGTCGGACACTCCACGCTACTCAGCCCTGCAGTGAAGCTTCACCCCCCAGCACCAGCCACAAATGAACACTAAAGGTTAGGCTGAGTGCTCAGATATTCCCCCGTGAGCACCAAGTCTGTAATACAATGACCACAATCACTTTATTAAGGATGTTCAGTCACAGCATTTCTGCTCAGAGGGAGACTCAGGGGGGACACAGGGCTCTTTCAGTGCTCCGTTCTGCTCTTCCATTGAGCAATCCCATCTGCATCAATGCTGTTTCTTTCCCTCATCTGAGAATAAACAAAGCTGCGACTTGTGATGTGGTTTGCTCAAGTCATGAAAACAAAACATCAGCACATGTTAAATATGCTAACAGTGATGCTGCTCTATTTCAGTGTGAAAGGTGCCAGCAGGAGCAAGGAGTCGGTGCTTTCTGGAATGACAAAGCCGAGAAGCTTCTGCAGTTTCAGTTGTGACCAACTCAGCGACCCCAAGCGAAGATACACTTACGGCAATGCAGTGCTGGAGAAAATGAAAGCGTGCCACTCTCCCCCTCCTGACTACAACTCAGTGGTCCATTACTCTCAGCCGCCTGTTTAAGTCATCTGGGCCAGGATTTAATATGCATTTAATGCAAACAGGTTTTTCTAAAAACAATGTCAGTTTAAAAAGTTATCCTGAAGTTTAAGAAGTTATCGTTGGCTTAATCTCAATGATCTGCGTTTCTACAGACTGCAACAAGCATATACAAAACATAGCAGAATACTAATGCTTAGGCCTTGACTTTCCCAATGCTGAACTCCAGAAGCTGTCAGTAAAATTGCCCAGCGCTTCTAAAAACCATAATTGTCATCATTACCGAAAAAAAAAAAAAAACAGTTCACCATTCGGTCCCTGGCAGCAGGATGGTAGATGATGCTGCACTAACCCAGACTCTGGCCCACAGCACTGGGGTCCTGGTCAGGAGAGGCAGCGGGGATGAGCCCACAGCGTAAGGCACCTTGGAATGGGTGCTGTATTGCTTGGGCCTACGGTGAGGCTACCTGCATAGTGCTGAAAAATGAAGGAGGTTCTGAGAAGAGGAAAAACAACAGAACAGACCACACTATACAGTTTTAAGTGAAAACTCCACCTTGAGAAACTTGGTGGAAGGCTAGTGAGGGATGAGGCACTACACGTGTCTTACTGCTTTGGATGACAAAAGACACAGGGAGTTCTGTGAGGCAAGAGTTTCAAGCACATCTTGCAAAACACAGCTTGCAAGAATACAAAAGAACTCAGGTCAGAGTCGGTGCTGCCAGAACAGGGAATGCAGATCAATTCCCTTTGGTCAAGGCTGCTGCAATCAGGTCAACAGTCTTGAAGATTTGCACTTTGTCAATACACCAACATACACACACTGGAAACAAACAAGCTAGATATGTTAAAGCCAAGCTCCGTCCATGAAACTTAGTGGACTTTCTAACACTGCACTGATTATATTCTATTTATGGGAATCTGTCCGAAAGGACAGTACGGCTATTAAGCTGCATATATTTTCAACAAAGTATTGATTAATAGAGAGCGTGAAGGGAATACTTAGAAATAGCATGGCAATCTCTTTGGAAAGTTTGGGCAGCTTTTCTATGAAGACAGTTGAACTTCTAGGTTAGTTAACAGTATGTATGTACAGGAATAAAAATGCATCATTGATTTGCAACAGACTTCTGTGTAGCATCTCAGAAAGGACATGAATGCTCTCAGTTCAAGATGTGGGGGGGATGCATTATCCCCTTTCATCTTTAAATACAATATTAAGGAGGCTTTGGCCATTTAACACAATAGCTCTGATGTCTTCTGAATCAACTACTGCCCAATGTTTTTTGTGGTCCCTTTTAAATATATATATTAAAATGCTACATATATGGATTGACCTCTTAAAACTCAGTTTAGAAACTGTGAATTTAACCCACTAACAGACAGAGGGAAATGAGCTTTTGCATATTTACAAAGAAAAATGATCTTGTATATGCAAGTAAAAGAAATATGTACTGCCACTTCTAAGCTAAATATCAATTCTAGATCTTCCTTCCCAAGAGATCACCAGTTTTAAATACACCATATTGCACTGTCTCTTGCTGGTAAAGTATATTTGATTTTGATCAAAACAAATGGAATTGGAGAGAACTGTTTCCTAGTTCCATTTCAGCAATAGTCATTATGGGATAATGCATCTCTGAAAGGAAGTGTTTGCACAATGTAAATATATAAATATGCTTTTTGTGCATAATATTTAAGAAAACTGGACTACAAAGATTACTTTTATATGAATCCCCTAAGTTTCTTTGGATGTGAATAACTCCTTTTATCTTGCATTTTCTGTCTTCATATAATGCATTTGACTACTAAACTCATACAATAAAGTTTGCTTTTTCAAAGAATGTGCACAGTTCTGACCAGTTAGTTAATCCAGTATCGAAGGTTACTGCAACAGACAATTCATCTCTGGACAGCACTCATGCATCAAACATACCAGTTTTGTGAGCAAACAGGAATGTGGAATAATTGCACTGAAGGCACACTTCTTGAACAAAGGGGATACAGTGATGGACAGTAGTGCTGCTCCTTGTGAGAGTGAAATCCACTAAATCCAGAATATTTAAGAAATGTTTACTGCTGTCTGGAGGCAAAAAATAAAAAAATAAAAAAAAATCAACTCTGCCTCTAGGAGAGCCAAGGTTTCATGGTAGGGTAATTAAAGATTGCCATTCCCAAATATCCACTCAACTACTCACCTTGTGGTCAGTCCTGCAGCTAGATCTGGTACAGATGGAAGGACAGCAAGCGAAGCCAGGTTTCATGAATAAAACCTGTTCCAAACCAACTATGACACAAGCTAGCAACTCAGACCTGGTAGATGTTCTCTTCTTCACAGACCCACCTGAGACCCAAATCCCCAGCCAAGATGGCACAACATGGAGAAGCTGCCTCCACTGAGATGTTCCATCAAGGACTCTCTGCCATATATCATTTTAGGACCTGAGGGTAACTCTAAGCCACACCGTAGATATAACAATACAGAAGTGCTGGAAGGAAGCAGAGGTGAATTTTCCTTTGTACACAGAACCTAACGGCATTACCTACTGCTGTAGGATATTCTGCATCCATTGATGCACATTACCAAAGACAGACTGTAGAATAGGTAAGAGCACCAATCGAACTTACCACAGCTTTAGTCTCCATGTAATAAAACCTCTAGAAACTGCAATTTAAGGTATAATGACTCCATATTAAAATAATACAAAAAGTATCGACTATTTCACATATATTGCACAGTGTTTTGTGTTATACATGCATAGTCAGGATTGAATGGGTATAGAAGATCTTACCTATGCAGGTCAACTATAAAGAAATAATTCTGGGCACTGAAGTTGTTGATTACTCCACATGCAAATTCTCAAGAGAAATTAACATTTTCTGCTATGAAGCAAAAAAGGTCAACAGACATGAAATTAAAATACTTTCTAATGGAGTTTTCTAAATTAAGGCTTGTCTAGTAACACTGATCTGATAGAATCAGACAGACTTTATCTGGGAGTTAAGGAAGTGTATAGTAGTATGATTCAAGTAAACAGCACCTGTAAGTTTTAGGGTATCTGGTATATATATCTGATGTATACTCTAAGTGGCAAGCACTAAACATTCTTCGTGAAGCATGATTTTTTTAAACTTTGCATTGGAGACACCAAACACAAGAAATACAATTGAATAAAATACAATTCCAGCATTAAAGTTGAAAAACTCCGTATCCAACTTCAATGCTTCATGTTGTTAAAATAAGGCTACATTATTTCTGGTATTCTTTATTAAAAATACTGCTGTACACATGAAGAATGAAAACAGGATTAAAGATGAGTAACACATATTGGGATCATGGCATTAGAACTTAACATACCGGTGCTTTTTAGGGGAAGCAGTTGACACCTGAATTACTGAAACAAGGGCAAATCAAAAATACATAGGTACCCTCAACAAAATATTTACAATATAGTAAATACAGCAACAAAATTTAAAACAGGTACAAAAAATTAAAATGACCAACATCACATGATTTCAAAGGTTGTCCCTTCTGTGCTTTTAGCTGTAAAAATAGGAAGGTCAGAATGAAATTTCCCATCTGGGACGGCACATCCTGGTGGCTCTTCTTTATAAATACATATACACAATTCTTCCTATGAATAGATCAAACTACATCTTTAGGACAACCTTCCAAATGGAATTAAAATGGGGTAGAAGGGCTCTCCCCCAAAAAACACCCAAGCTGAACTTCAGACTGTTCAAATCATTCCCAAATACAGACCAAATGAAATAAATAGAAAACAAAGCTCAACTTTTTTATTTTATGCATCACCTGACACCAAATATTTTCTGGCTGACATTATTTATGTATGAAAACTTATTAGCTGTCTACCTTTTTATTTTTAAACCAAGTCCTGAGGTTATTAGGGGCTGAAGCAAACTGACATTATGCAAATACACACAGGTTTGCAATTTAGACATGTCTTGCAGAGGGTGGTTTGCTGGTCTAAAAAGGATGAGAATTCAAGCCCTATTTTACCCCTGCCTTACACTTTCACAAAATATTGGTCCACAAATTAAATTTTCAAAGGTTCCCGAACCCCACAACTGAACAGATGATCCCCTTTCATTTTCAAAGAAAACAATACTGGAAAAAACCTCAGCCCGCTTATAAATTAAGCATTTCATATTTCTTCTAGAATACAAGTACTTCTTTTTTGTACAAAAGAATTACAATATGATTTGTCAAAAAACATATAAAAGACAGCTGCTCTTCCTCAAATACATGAGCTAATGATAAAAGACTGTTTTGCATGTTCACTTTTCAAAGTTCCTGTTCCTTTTACATTAAAAAGAACATTCTGGCAACTGTTATCGTTTGAATATTAAACATTATGTTCCTTTTAAAATTCATTCGATCAAATGCAACAATAATCGATCTTTAAACTCAACAACTGATGCTACCTAATGTGGATTCAACCACATTTTCTAAAATGTGTAAAGCATGTCCCTAGTCTTCAAAGCTTTCGAAGTGAAGAGAGTTGCTTTTCTTGCTGCAAGTCTCAAGGCGGAGAATCATTTTAAAGCTTATAAAAGTGGACAGAGAAATATTAAAAACTTCTCTGAAAACTACAAATATTGAGAATTATTAAAATTGATGCCAGTAACATCAGTTGCAAGTGCTTAAGAGTCTGTCCTGACCTTTTGAGTTTCCACATTTTCTTCATGGTGAGCACCCAGTGCTATTAAAACATTCAGTGCTGGGAAAGAATAGATACAGTCTTCACTACTGCTTTAAGAAAGAAAATTCCTACATATTTGGCAGTCTTCAGTATCAAAGTGTAGGTGTTTAACTAGAAATCCCATGAATACCCAAGTTTGGAGAGAACTGCATGTCCAAATATTAGAAAGGTAATTGAGGAGGAAAATTCCAGACTTTTGAGACTGAATTACTTCAGGAATATTCATGTGTTGAGTATTATCAAAAGTAATATTACTTTGGGCTAAGCAGTGACTGCAAAGGCACAGCAGATCATTATCCCTCCAGATTCAGGCTGTAAAACTTGAAAAGCTCTTGATGCCAGACAACTGCTGTGTTTAGTTAATCTTCTTTTAACAGTGTCTTTGTATCTGTATCCAGTGTAGCGTACCATAATAAAGCTGTGGTTCAAAGAACAGAACTTTATACAAAAATTATACTGTAAATAACCTAAGTAATACACTCCTGAAACCTCAGGCATTTAAACACAATTTCTTTTTAAAAAAAAATCTATTAAAAAAATTGCATAAATGTAAATGCTTCTGACTAGCAGGAAAACATACAAACAGTTTTTTTAAAAGGCGCTGGTTGTGTTTAGAGCAAATTTGATATGCTCCTTAAATTATAGATGTTTCCCATGATGCTATTTTCGTCACTTCGCTTAGACAAAGTTTAAATCAAATGATGGGACTTTCCTTTTTTTTTTTTTTTTTTTTTTTTTAAAGGAGGGAGGGGGTCAATTCATTGATACTTCAACTTGATCGATTTCATTTCATCTTCTTTTTTTTTGAGCTAACAGTGGGTGGCATACAGAGCTTGCATACAACACACTTTTACAGAGGTTACGAACTAAACAGTAATTAATAGAACACAATTTCTATTAAATTATTTACCTGGTCCTTTATGCTATTCTGGGTGCAAATAATATCAAAAATGAATAAATTCTGCTTTATCCTCAGTGACAAAAATGTATCCCAGAAATGTCCTTGCAAAGAGTTTCCCTTAAGTATATAATGTGGCAAAACTTCAGAGATCAGAAAAGTCTTAAAAAATTAAAATTAGTGCATATACAAGTGGAAAAAATAAAAGCAGGAACATCATGCACCTGATGTGTTCCTTAATCTAAAATAAATTCTTCACAGATAAAGCCTCCAATGGCAGCCTTAGCTCTAGGATAAGTGAAACATTCTTCCCTTCAAGTAACAGTGTACCTGACTGAAGTGCAAGCAGCTTTGCTCATCTCCTGTTTGTTTCCCAAATGTGAAATGAGATGACAACAACAATTCAGCTGTAGTGCAATTTGCTATTTGTTAAGTTCCTCAGCAATGTCCTGCATGCTTTCAGCAAATACTACAACTGACCATTTGCGGCTGCAATCAGTTCTTGAAAAGTATTTTCAAAGCAGCGTTTTAAATCGCTGTAAGTTACCACAAGTACACTCTTCTCATCTCTGGAAATGAGGCTTATTTTTTCTGGCACACCAGCATCTAACTGTAACAAGAATGCAAAAGATAAAATAAAAGACGTGTGAAAGAAATGGCAAAACATTTCCCCGATAACAAAAACAATCAATTTTTTGGCAAGTGTACTGTTTTGGTGCAGCACAGATCTGTTAACACACAAAGAAAGGATTCGAGTTGCACCAAAACAACACATACCTGGCAAAAAATCCAGACATTTGGTCTTAACCTGATATACATCCCCCACCTGTGGACTACATTAATCGTTTTTCTCCATAATGCTAATAATCCTGCAATACCATCTTATCTCACCCTGTATAGAAACTTAGCATAATTTCCAGATAGCTCCTGATGAACAAAAACACTTTTGACATTACATTTGCACATAGTCCACCACATTTGCATGTAAGATCCACAAGCCTCCTAGTAGGGTAGGTAGTTTACTTCTTGTCCACTCTGAAAATGAATTAACGGATGGACCAGCCCCAAATACTCTGAACAATGGTAAAAACCCAAACCTAAATTTTTTGGCAGTACTGGAAACAAACTAGATTTTAAGCCTTCCGTACAGTGTATTTCTTCCCTTATTCTATGAAAAAGATTGCCTAGTTACAGTCCATAATGAACAATTCAGACGTAAAGATTAAAATTTATTCCACATCTATTTTCAGGTTTTGTTCTGATTTATCAAATTTGGTAATAACATAATTGAAGAACTGAGTTGCACAATCTTTCAAGAGACTGCCATGCAACTGCTCTCACTAACGTTTGGTGACAATTGCCTGCAACAGATGCAGAAGTGCTTTTGTCATGAAATTTTGAAAACACGAAGCTCCACAAATGGCATTGTCTTCCTCAGGGAAGCTGCTGAATTCCTTTTAATAGAAAGATTCAGGAACAGGATAGAAAAGCAGTGATTTGAGAGACAAGCATGTATGTTACACTACATACATTAGAGATGTACTACAAAGTCTTAATTTGGAACAGTATAATATGCTATGTGCCAAAGTCCCTTCCAATGCTATCTTATGACCTCACTTTTCAAGAAATGTTCAGTGGAGAACTGTCTGAATCTTACAATGAGAAATTCGCGTGGCTGTTTTGGTTGATATTTCCAAATACTTTACACTATAAACTTTCGTGTTCCCATACAGAAGATAGGACAGAGGCAAATGGAATATGATACTGTTGAGACAATCTTTGGAAATACAGTCCCAGCAGGATAAAATAAATGCATTGTAATGTTGTACTGAATAGCAGAACAGCAATTAGATTTGGCACAGAGATGTGGGTTGCTGTCTGGAGCAACATAGCAAGTTCGAAACTGCTTGCATTTGTCTTCTAAAAATAACACTGTCAAAACCTTAAAAGCTGGAAGCTCCCAGATTTAAAGCTTCTGCTTTGCTTTGTGAGTAGTTTCAGAAGGACAAAGAAAGCCAATTAACTTTTAGTTTTCGTAGAGTAGGATAAAATCACGTATCTTTTCTAATACCCATTACAAAATACTGGTGAGAAATCATTTACTATTCACATTATCATTCACAAATTCAGTGAAAGCTCTTATGAATTTAGTATCTGGAAGATCTGTATTAAAGAAAGCCACACAGCTGACTAGAAACAACAATATGGCTTTCTTTCTCTTCTCCTGTGGATACAGAAGTCAGCATCTCAGCAGAAAAGATCCCAAAAACACACTGGGAAACACTGAAGAAAAGACTTTTTTTGAACAAAGTTTCGCTCAAAAGGAATGTTTTTGGAGCACAGCAGGGAAGCCCAAATAACCACTTCTACTAGCACACAATTTCAGAAGTGCTTTTTAGAGTGCATTTCCGAAGTGGAGTTCTCTAAGCCTTACATTTTTCATGTACTGAGCCCACAACCACAGAAGAGAAGAGCCTCTGTTTGAAAAGGTAACTACAAGCATTTACAGAAAAAGGCATTCTTTGGAAGCTCTTACCTACAAATTCAGGACTGTTCCCCACTTGCTACAGAACTGTACTGGTCACTGCTTTCAAATCATGATGACATTTCACTGTCTATTTGGATATCAACACGCTTTTTGATTTAGCATCCCTTTAATATCACTTTTAAAGTGATTACAAACACCAACCAGAAAGATAAAAAGGAGGTTAAAAAAAGCACAGCAGTGGTCTAATAGGAGACAAAAAGCTGTGACAATTTAGAAATAGATATAGCTGTAGTTACCCTGCTGTCATGTGCCAAAGGATCCAAATATATTCAAATCTTCCTGGAAGAGAAAGTTGGCTATCCTAATCCTAGAAAACAACACTATCCACAAATTGCATATTGTCACTATGTAGTGAGTGGAATGACCAGAATGACCAAGTAGCTATGAAGAAAGGAAGTAACATCTTATTCTCCTACAAGTTATTCAAATTTGATAAAACAATGTAAGATAAGTCAAAAGCTGATCTGACAAAAAGAATCAGCTCATGTACTTCTTAATTTATGGAGCAAGACAAGAAGTTCTACAACTACTGAAGATCTTGTGGTCTCTCATGCAACCCCCACTATTAACCACAAAAGCACTCAGCTAGAGTTTTGGTAGTGGTGCAACTTAGAAACTGCAAGGCACCCTGAGTTACCAGAAACATACTTAACATTTGTGTCACAGAAGTTTTCCTTGCTGTCTAGGAAGGTTGCTGGATTTTGCACTAATTTCTATTACACTTCCCCTCCTGATACACACTTCTGTCTTCTGCTCTGGTCAAAACAGTTTAAGGAATGGATCCTCTTGCTTTATGACCATCTTCTGCAATAACTATATCAGCAGAAACCTCCCAGTTAAAGGGGTTTTATGGATCCTTTATGCTGTATTGAAAGACCAGAGTAGCATAAAGGGACCAGCATTGCTTATTCACAGTATTCAATGCATTCTAGGATGAACAAGTCAATACTGTATTTCATGCTCTATTAGTGAATTTCAAGCTTTAATAATAAATATGCTACTAAGTTTATTTAAAACGTCCATAAATGTTTGAATATTAGCTTAGGGAATACATTTTCATCCAAAATAGGGGAGAAATAAGCATAAGGTAAATCCGAATTAATCTGTCAATGACATCTTTCTTTAAAACAATATTCCCCACCAAAGCAAATTAACCCAAGCAATTTTTAAAAGCTAACCCAAGTACAGTGTACCTTGTTAAGACATGAGATAATGTGACTGAGGTCAATCCAAGGAGTACCCGCTTCTGTCACCTGATGGAAAAGGTGATCTCGAAAGAGCTTTAGTAAATACCTGTCTCCAGTTTCTGACCATGTTGGGTCTTTCTGAAACCTGGTGTAAAACAAAGGCTCAGATTAAACCTCGGAAAGTTAAATATAAAGCAAAACCCACAAATATACATGACTGATCTGAATCTAGTAATCATATTGCTCTGCTAAGCTTCCTGTTATAATCTGCAATTAAATCACTTTCCCTCCTGCTATACAGATAGAAGATAACAATCAAAGCAACTCAGCTGAAGTATCTGAAGCTAATGCATACAGAGGGCCAATAAAAGGAATGAAAGAAAGCAGTGGCCATCTACAACGAGTATACTATGAGAATATTAGAAACTAGCTTTATAAACAGCTTTTACCCAAGTCTATTCAGTAATGGGGAAAACAATAATGGATAGAAAACAGACCATGAACATTTAATTTTTATAAGGCAGTTGATAAAAAACAAGCTGATAATTAACAGGCTTAAAGCTGGTAGCTATGCCATATGCTACAGATCAAGGAAGCTATGCATTTCCTCAAAAACTATTGTCACTCACAACAGACCAACAAGAGAATCCATACTAAAAGAGGAAGCAACTTTGGCATACCTATTCGTAGCCTTCTCTTTTCCTTTACTATTTTGGTCAAAGTTGCTTATCTTATTGTTTCAAGGTTTCTTAAACAACTAAATCCTTAAGAGGCAAATATGGGGAAAACGTTTAGCTTAAGTTTACAAAGGAAGAAGCCTTGCATTGCAATCTGGATTTTGCATACTTTACACCACAAAAACAAGAATTTCTTACTCTGGCCTCTCATTGATTGTTCCCAATTTTGCTAGAAGCCTAAACAACCTTCCATTTTGCACCTCCTAGAAAACAAGAAAGATTATTAAAGTATCTGAAATGTAAGACACTTTTTTGGCAAAGATATATAGTAGTAGCGGCAACAAAGCACTATGTACTACAGAGATGGATTTATTCTAAGACTAAGTTTTTCAGAAAGAGATCCAATACATTATATTGTGTATTGGTAGTCCCAAATCTAATCTTGGCAGTTCATAGCCAAGTTATAATGTGGAGGTTTAACAATCAGTGACATCTTGCTGCTCCAGCAGAAGCTGGATCAGGCAACCTAGCCCTATGCAGAAACAAGTCTAGACTCTCTTGCCAGCCTACACTTAAAAGCATGTCAAAATACTGTACATTAAACAATGTTAATACACACGTGCATGTGTGTATGTATATATATATACACACACACACAAGCATACGTGCATGTCTATACATACACAGGCACTTATCAAGACTGTAGAAGTGAACAGTATAATAGCTAATTTCAGGTAAATAAGAAATACTCTACTAGATGTGTTCTTGGAAAATGTTCTGTAGGCCAGTGTTAGTTAATATTGTTTAGCAACAACAATATCAGACCAATTGGAATAGCAGTCTAATACAGTATTTTGAAACAAGTTTTTTCAAAAAGCTATAAATTTAATTTTTACTTAATGCAGTATTAATTCCAAGTCCTTCAATATCAGAGGCAAAGCAGTCAAAACAAGCTCATACAAAAGACAGAACAATAGAATTTAAAATGCTCATAATACATGCAATTAAAAATTATTTCATACGTTTTTCATCATCATTTAGGTTACTGTAAAGTGTTGCATCTTAATCTAGCTTGCATTATACTATGGATTAATCTTCCGTTTAAGTTTCCTCAAAGTTTCCGTTTAAGCTCCTCAAAGCTGGCAGGGAAAAAGATTCTCTCTTGATATTTTTCATATTCTCCAGTGGCCCAGCTCTCCGGTGTTATTCATGCTAAACTGCATCTCACTTCATGCATGATCATATTGATTTCAAATGAGTTCAGTCTGGAGTAGATTACTGTGCACAGCTGGGTAAATAAAATAGGTCAAGGTGATAATAGCTTGACCTCAGACAGCCTATGGGTTTGCAAGATTTTTATTACCAGTCTAAAAACACACAGCAGAACAGCTTGTACGTCACTTGAAGCTGCACTTAGAAGTTGACAGAAAAGACTTACCTTGTCCAGCTAGCAGAGGTTTACACAACCTCCAAATAATTTTTTGGCATGTGCCCAAATACACAAAAGCCAGAAATGCATGTATGTGAATGCTACAGCCTTGCAGATTCCAAGTCAATGGTGACAAAATTGAACACCAACACTGACTCTAAGGCTCCAGGTTGCCTCTCTGCAGGCTGAGTAGCCTGTAGGGCAGGGAATTCTTCTACAGACTGTATTAGAGGACTTAAAAACTGAGGCTTTGCATACTTGAGTGCTGTGACATGTAGGTGATAGGAATATTCAGGTGAAGAAGGGAAAGGACAGAGTAATGGGGTCACTGCCATGTGAAATGCAAATAACAATATTCATGGCTTCAAGTGTAGTAAAGTTATTAACTACATACAAACCACTTCAGGAATTAGAAGCCCCTAAGCTGCAGATGACTGCATGCTTGGAGAATATGATGAAAGAACATACATACAAACATTGTTCTAACATTCTTTGCAGCAATGATGAAGAGAGGGTATATGGCTAGACCTAAGTACTGTAGGTCTGATGGTAATGGAATATGTGACAGTGCAACCAAGTTATAGTATGATAGTTAATTAACAACTGCTATTTACCGCTGCTAGATAAGCGGCTACTGCCAAACTAGGGGCTACACAATAACTTGGATTTGTGGTGGCTGTGCTCACCTACCAGTGAAAAGCAACTGCTGTAAACAACCTGACTGAAAATGTACACTCCTTAATGCTGATTACAGGACAATCTCCATTTTTGTTACTGGAAGAGGTCCAGCTACCCAAATTTGTGCAGGCATCTTGGGCCACCAGGACAAGAAGTGATCCTAAACATCTTCAGAGTAGGAGCAGTTGACTATTAATAGGAAGAGTGAGCACCTGTCAGGCATCCAAAGTAGACACCAACCTGCTCTATATCTCTTTGCTTCTGAAAGATTTCCGTATCTTTCACTAAGGACAGAAAAGCAGGTTTCCAACAAGTCTATCATGGAAAAGTTAACAGCACCAGTTCACCAGAATCCTATCTATTGCTTTTCAAATATGCTTATCTGGGGCATGTAAGGGAAAGGAGTTGCAAGACTTAAATCCTTAGAAACGGAATACGCTAGACTACCCAAATCTTCAGCAATATGAAAGCTTTCTGCAATGTTATCTCAGTCATGTTAGAAAATCCTATGATCAGTGGCTTCTGATAAGTAGACAAGATGAAGCTCAAACACTTTCCTACTGAACAAATACACACTAACATAGGACAAAGTACATATTTTCTTTGTAGCTAGCACTCAATACAATGACTGAACTTGGTAGACTAACCAGACCCACACAGCAAAAGGTGCACATTTCAGGGAAACCGAGGATCACAACCTTTACTTCCACAACCATTCATTGGGAAAGGAATGAGATAAGTAAAGTGGCACTGAAATCTAAATCTAAGAATTTGAAGAAAGCATTTGTTGCTCTATAACCTCTAACACAAGCTAGATGATCTAGTGTGAGATGACGTATAAGCATTATGAACTCAGAATACTACTTTTTAACCATTCAGTAAAGAAAATCTTTTCCTAGGACTGTTGGTTGAATATAAAGATGCTACCTAGAGTTAAAGGCCAGCCAAGCACTTTCTAAAACTAGTGGTTTTTAGAACTTTTGGATTTTCAGTACCTTGCACTCAGAGTTAAGTCTGCAAGCAGCTTACTTGGGTTGCTAAACAAACAAAAGAAAAAGTACCTAGAAAACATTCCCCCTTAAAGTAGAGCTGTAGGATTACCAACTATACGTCTTCCTGTACGAATTACCAAATTATTTACCTTTGCAAGGTCTTCCTCTATAACATCATTTCTCATTTGAGCAGCATCCAACTGAGTATAGAATCGCGCACCAATCATAGGCATGATATCATTTACACTGCGAAGCCTGTTTTGGTCAGTCAGCAAATACCTGCCAAAATATCCCCACCCCCAAAAGATTACTTAAACATGCTGCAAGTGCCAGAGAGTTCGTCCTATTATGACTTTACAACTATTGACCCTGATGTCTATTTAATATGAGTTGACAATTTGTGTTTAATTAAAAAGATATTAACGAAGAAAATATTTGTGTTAATTTACTTCTACATTTCCAGACAGTTATTTGTATTAGCTAGGATTGTGCCTTCATGGAACTTCTTAGTTCACTCCACTCAAACATTAAGAGCATACCTGAAAAGAGGGAAGGATGCAAAGATTCAGATTGTCATGCAATTGTGTTTCAAATGAGAGAGGGGACAGATTTCTCTACTTTCCCCTCTTAGGCTGCAAGAGCAGAAATAATGACTGTACTAAAGAACACCACAAAATGATACACGACTAAGAAAAGCTAGTGTTCAAGTCTTTGGTCAAAAAGGAAATGTGCCTATTCTTTAATATCTTCTGAAACTGTGAAAATGTGAGATAAGACCAGGATATTGCTATGGTAGATAACAGGCAAGAAACCCAGTACTGAAGATTACTTATAAGGCTTGCGTGGTGGTGTGTTTCTTTTTTTGTTGTTGTTGTTTTTCATTTGGGGTGTGTGTGTTTGCTTTGTATAGTTCTTTAAAGTTGAATAGTAACTTCTTATTAGGAGCTTTAACAACACTCTAATAAAGCAAGGGGACTGATTTTTATTAGCTATACCATAAAAATACGCATTATATAAATTAACTTTAAATGATAATGCTTAATAATGCACTGGCTATGCAGACATTCAATGACAGTTCTACCTTATTTGCAACTGAAAATATTATTTTGACTTTTTCATCTGTATGTTAAGGTAATTTCCTTTAAAAGATGTATTTTTATTATTATTTTGTTTAAGACATTGGCAAATAAACGTAGTAGCAAACTTACAAAATCAGATTCTTCAGATCAGAGGAATAGTTGATTGTCACCAGTTCCATTGCTTTCTGCAAATTCTCTCTCTGAATTCCTGATAAAGAATTGCACGCCAAAGCCAACACAACTTTCCCCAAGGAGATCAGATCTGCTTGCTAACAGGGAAAACATGCACAGATAAGATTCATAGTATAGATAAATATTACCTACAGAACTAGATGGCATTTAAAGAGATCATTCTTCAGTAACCTTTGAAGGACTTGAGCAACTGAAGTGCTATAGTTCAATACAGCTGTCCAAGTGGTTAAAACATACAGAGGAGAATTTGTCCTGATCTCCTGTTTGATACCTAAGAGTTTCAAGATAGTATATTTACCCTTGAATGCTTAAAATCCACTTTTTTTAGCTTAATGATAGTACCAGAGCAAAATCTTCTGTAGTGAGCAGAAGCTCTACACAAAGAGGTTTTCCTAACCACTCATGCACTGCCTGCTGAGGAATCAAATATTTGGTAGCAAATTGCACAAGCCTTCTCGGCACAAGACACAGAAATAAGTATCAAGGCTTATTCATTAAAACAGAAACATGTCCTACCGGAACCTAGCAGCTCATGTTTTTGTTTTAACAAACAGATCATAGATTTTCATCTCTAATGGCCCGTGTGAAAAGATACGAACTGCCTGAAGTAACTAGACAGGAACAGACCTGTAAGGCTAACAACTGGAGCGGCATCCCATTTTGTGAAGAAATCCTTAGCATTACAAACCCCTTTCCTTAGAGTAAAGCTTCTCAAAAAAAAAAAAGAAAAAGCAGCTGCATAGACTTTGTCACAACAGAAAATTCTACCCATTTTGATTTTACAGGTAGAAGGACAGCCACAAGAAGTTACTGCAAAAAGCTACACCAGACTTGAAGTCACCTCTGAAAGCAGAAGCCTAATTTAGTAGCAGACAGTACTCTTCATAGCAAAAGCTGCCTGATTTTCTCTACAGAAACTCTTTCAGGTGCACGTAACTTGGCCAAACTTGAAACATTTGCAGCTTTCCATATTGGATGCCTGCTTCAGACTGAATTTAAGAGTCAGATTTCCTGACTTTCCTCTTAGAAAAGATATTTTTGCAAAAGCTAAGAGGTGAATGCTACTATTTGTTGTGAATGTCAACTCTATATTCTGGAGCAAAAATGTTTTGCAAAGAACATTGTCACACAGGGAGTATACCTGCTGTCATTTCTGTTAGGAAGGTCAGCAATTTGGCAGTACAGAAACATTGAAAGTTCTGTTTAGAATTTGGCTGCTAAAACTTTAGGAAACTCCCGAGATGGTGGATTTGCCACGGCCCCTCACAGCTGTTCCACCCAGAGGGGTAGATAGCTGTGTTTGCTGCTTCCTTTGGCTGCAGCAGCTGAACAGAGCTTTCTTTCCCTTCGGGCACATCTTCCAGATGTTGAGGCACCAAGTAAAGAACATGTTTCCAGGTCTCTGAATGTCTCTGCTGTTTCTGTATCAACTGCTAACGTATGATTAAGCAGCACAACTTAAACATGGATAAGCAATGTGACATAAGTTTAAAAGCATGGAACAGGGCAGTCATTAATGAAGACAGAAACAGGACGCGGAAAACAGGACAGCAATAAAGACAATGAGTGGAGAAGATGTGATTGGCATTTGTTAGACTTGACTTCCTAAGGAACCAGGAATTCCTGAGCATCAGTATTGCTTTGTACTTTGGCAAAGAGAAATGAAAAAGACCAACAAGGTGGGAACCTACTTGCTGCCACTACTAAGCACAAACAGTTTGAGCAGCAGATGATACTGCTGTTGTACGAAACAGAAGAACCTTGCTGATAAGGTATCTGCACTGAGACATCTTTACCCCGTGCAATGGTATTTTTGTTATTTTGCTTGTTTGTTTCCAAAAGACTTGAGAGAAATATGGAAGTATTTGTATTAACGTTATCTTCTTTCTGCAGTCTCCTACTTAGAAGCTTCCAACTTCTAATAATTGTTAAGGAGGTATCTTATATAAATGCTTTTCACCCAACCCTGACAAATATACCCAAAGCATAAAACTTAAGGAAAGACCCTATAGAGAAATAGTCTCTTTACATAGTTGCTTTCATAATACAGATTGCATTAGATTTTTAAAAATGGTTGAGAAAGAGGTCTATGTTAGCTTCAGCTAGGAAATTCTAAATTCAGACTTTTCTTTATTTTCAAAGAGTTTTCTTTATTTTGCTAAGTACACCTAACAGAAAAATGGGCAGAGATAATACAACACACCAATGCAGCCTCAAGCACACAGTTCCAGTTACAACCAATGCTTAACTTGTGTTTTGGTCGAAAAACGGTTTGGATTCATCCCGTTAATTTTAGGGATTTAAACTTGAAGTTACTCAGTTAAGAGTCTGATCAATTGAAGATCTCTGTATTCCACAGGACAATTCAGATTTTAAGCAAGCTGAATCACTCCCTGAAGATGCCTCGCTATTCACTGACAGCTAAAACCCTGAAATAAAGTGTTATTACAATGTCCAGTGTACGAATTCTTACAAGAGCACAGAAGTACACAGATTATTATTTTTTTCTTGTGTCTGATTAGATAATGGAATGGACATCTGGATTTATGGATTTCAGATTCCTATTTCAGAAGGGATCAAACTGCCATCCACTGACAAACTCTATCCATGCAGACAAGGTAAAAACATCCCAAAAGCACACCATCTTTCTGCAAGGAAAAGAAAGCCATATATTCCCATTAAGTCTTACCCTCCTCTCTGAAAAAAAACTAATTCAGATCTTGCTGCTTCAAGGCAGAGGAAGTTTAAAGGATGCAAACAAACTGCTAGACTTTTTTTGAAGCAGGGACACTAGAAGTAAGGAGTACTCCTGCAGTAGCTTTACCGGTTAAAGGTACACATCAGATACGATCATTTCTCTGCTTATGTTCCGTGTCATGCTTTTCACATATTTAAGGGTCACGAGCCATTAGCTTGCCAGAAGACTTTTGCTATGGTAACTATCAACAGTGACTATTAAAATCATACTAAGTCAATTCACAACTTCAAAGAAAACTACTACATTTTTTAAGTACAGGTTGCCTTTTGTTCAAAAACATATCTTGCATGCAACTAATGACCATTTAAGTAGCAATTCAATTAGTAATAACTGTAACCTGTAACAACCTTTCTTTTTTATCTCTTGAAAAACTTTGCAGGTAAAGATTGTATCACCATCATCTAGGGTCATTGATGGAAATATAAAGTAGCATTAGACTAAAAAATAGCCTCAAGGAGATACCCTCAGAAACAGCCTTCTTCATTAACGGTTTCCCTGTTATCAAATGAATTTTAAATATGTCAGTGAGCAATTTAAAAGTTAATTTAATAGGTATTCTTTCTGCATGTTAATGTTAAAAAGATATACGCTCCTGTGCCAAAAGCCCTCAAGATATATGAGCATTTTATACAGTTGGCTGCATCAGCGAGACATGTAAGCTAGTCAAATAAATCACATTTTTTGACAAGATCCATCTTCCATAAGTTCTTTGAAACTGACACTTCGTTTATCCTGTTCCAGTGCTGTGCTTGGATCAGTATCAGCTCAATCACTAATTCTGTAGATTTGCTTGTCCTTTTAAGTACTGGAATTGTACTTAAGTCCCTCCAAGTTCCGAGATTATTTATTAATTTTGAAGTCAACATCAAGACTTTAGATGCCTCTTCTGCTAGTTTATTTAAATCTGGGGAGGTGTATGTGAAAATTATTTTCGTTTACTACATTAAAAATATTTACTTTGAGCAAATGTAACCTTACAGCCCTTGTTATATCAATAGAACCTATGTTTTCTCTTCATTTCATACAGAGAGAACTGTTTCATTTTTATTCCAATACAGCAGTATTTATTAAACCTATTGTTTCCTGTATCACCATTTACAGTTTTACCACCTGAATCTAGTAACTGACACATGACTTAAAGATTCAGGGGAGGGAGGCAGGATGGGGAAGCAATTTCTACAGGTCTAAGCATCTTGTTTTTAATGTAAGTGACCATTCATATTTCATTTATGTATTTTTAGTTTCCTTTAAATCTTAAATGATCATGTAAGCTAACATATTTAACACAGGCTCTGAAAAACAGCCTGTGAAGAACAATTGCAATCCTTTTGCATAGCCCTTCTCTGTTGTGGCCTAACTCTTTCCTATCTATATTAACAATGGGAAATAGCCAGAAAGTGACAAATGCTAACAAAAATACCTTCCTCCACTGAAGACAGCAACAAGGAAATGCATATTAGCTGGGCAGTAAACCAACAGATAACCTACATTTTTTACAGTCCCTGAGGAATTCAGGAACTGGGTCATGGATCGAGAGGAAAAAGGACAAGCTGCAGCTGTTATTTTGTAGTGTTATCTGGCTAGGGCAAACAAAGGTAGAGTGTGATAAACGACTTCTGAATTTCAAGGAATTAACTCAGTCCAGAATCTCTGAAGGAACAAAATGGGTTATGAAAATCTAGCCTTTCTAGAGGAAGCAACAAAAAGGAGGTAATGCAATGTTTTCTATCTCCAGCGTACGTCTTCCACACAGAAGAGTACTTCTCTACTGGTTTAGTGGTGATACTTGAATAATCTGGATAATAAGAATGAATAAAGCATGCAAACAAGATGTGTATCTAAGCAAAACTAGGTGTTAAGAAAGTTAGTTGCCAAATGTTGGGCTGCTATGGTACTAAATGCTTCTGACAGTTTGGCATACCCGCAAGTATTTTCAGATTTGTACCTCCAAGTACGTTAAATATTTTGCTTTAAAATTACTTGAATGCCATAATATCTCAGAAGGATCTCTTCTCTTGTTGCTATTAAAGTAAATTTAAGGAATTATTTAGATCATAATCTCGCCACAGTTTTATGAATGGAATCCCTCACTTACTTGCATCCCTGTATCCTCTCAGTTGGTTTCTATTAAATTATTACCACAAGCCCATTGACGTGTATCTGGTGGGGCACAGGAAGGATCCTTTGATGTCCTACCAGAAGTACACTAAAAATTGCTTTAGTGTATTATTTAAAAAAGTTGATATGTTCTAGGACAAGGTCTCCAATAAGCTAGTTTCTGCCTGGCCAAAGTTCAAACATCTCATTTATTACTGGAAGACTCTGAATGAGCAATTTTCTCACAGTGAATAAGCTCAATTAATGAAAATAAATTAAATCCAACTCCCTACTGTAGTCTTTCTCTCCCAGTATGGACAGGGTACGTGATGACTGCTGAAGCAATGTACTTTACCCTGAGGGGAAGTTAGGGAAAGAGGCACTCCTGTACACAGTGATGCTCCAGATGACTGTGGAACAGTTTTTGTTAAGTCTAAAGGGATTCTTCTTAATTCACGAATTATGCAGAGTCCACACTTCAGAGAACGCCAGGAGAGCACGGAAAAACTAGGAGCCTAAAATAAAGATACACTCGAATCTTTTAGGAGTGAGGAGAAGGCCTAAATGCAGATATTTTAAAAGATCTTTTCCTCCTCTGTTTACAGTCATTCATCACTTAATTATTTGTTAAAACAAAGGAGAAAGAGCAAAAACTGCTACTGAAACTTTTTCTGATCTCTATCACTAAATACAAGATTTTTCTTCTTCTTTCTTTAGAGATCTGTGATTCCAACCATTTCTGACTTCAGTTTGTTAAATACTAACAGTTTGACCTGTTCTGTGAGTTTGCTGAAGTTTCAGAAGCAGAAGATAGCAAAATGAGCTTTCACATTTCTAAGTTACAAACAAATTCAAACAAAGATCAAATCAGGAATAAAAAAATAGTTATTTAGAGATAGTTACACCAGACTACGATTCAACTAAAATATTCATCTGCCAAAAGGAATCACATTGGTTTTCTGTACTCTCTGTGCCAAGACACCAACCTCAATAGAGCACTGTTGTCTTACCTGAAACTGAGCCATTAATGCCAGTGGATTATTTTGACTGTTGTCAAATGTTAAAACATCAAAGATTCCAACACAATTAACTCGTAACCTTTGGGAACGAGAAAAAAGAAAGTGTCAGTAAGTTTTGCTGTTTACTCCATTTTTCCCCAAAATATTCATACCTTTCCCCTAATATTCACATGCTTTAATATGACAAAAAGTTATCTTAGTATTTCACAAACTATTATGAAGCAGAAAATACTGATTTTACTGTTTGATATAGTGCAACAGACAGCCTTGTATTACAAATAAATCAATAAGTTTCTAAGCTGGCACTGGTGGATCTCAACTGTACCTTGAGGATAGTGCATAAATCTTCCTGAAATGTGTTTAAATAGAACTTTACAAGTTCTAGCACATTTTCAATTGACATGAGATATTAATAGAACTTCTTAATCAAGCCTTTGCTATTTTGCTAAAAAGCTGCGTGGTTAACAGATATCATGAACACAGACCACAGTATACAGTGAAAATGAATACTTTCTTGCCTTGTTTTGCCAGTTACAAGAATCTTTGTTGGATCCATAACTCGGCATGCTAGTCCTGCTGTATGAATGGTCCGTAAGGCAGAGCTGAGCTGCACAATATATGCCCATATCAACGACTCTGGAAGCAATCCCGCATGCTGCCGTGGTAGAGGTCCATCATGCTGACCTGGAGGAAAAAGACTAAGCATCAACAGATAGCTACTACATATAATTACACTTAGAACGTATTGAATTATACAGTTAATTCACATACTCTTTTCATTGAGCTTTTAATCAACAGTACTCAAAAAGACAGATACCACCTATTGTGCTATAATGATTTTTGTTTAATTTTTGGAAGGGCAATAAACTTTAAAACACTGCAAACTCACTGGACATTACTATTTTCACTCATATTCAGGAAAACTATGCTGATTTTTAAGTTTAGGATGAATATTCATTACAATAAGAGCACCAGTTAAAAATTCCTGGAATTGCTGAACTGGAATCGTACATATTTGAGAAGTAAAAATACTAGCGTTGTGAAAAAACAAGCAAATATCACAGCAATTGCAACAGATCCTGTTTCATCTCCTTTACTGTAGGAAGGTAAGGAAGTCAAACATTCTACATCTGATAAAACTGAGGGAAATACAACAAACTAGTTTCAAACTATATGAGCAGAGTGGAAGATTCTGTGGCTAAACATCATTGAACACAACTTTGTCCACCAGCTCTGACACAACTCGCTGACAAGTCATCACTCTACAGTGCATTTAATGGGCCACCTGAAAGCAACGCATCCCCTAATTTCTAAATGGATTCATAGTCCTCCTTTCTGAAGTAAACTAATCATTTGCAAACACACAAATTCCATACTGCAAAATTGTTTCCCAGTAACACTAAGCCATAGATGAAAAAAGATAGTTAATAGATGTTATTTTCCCTAAGATGCCTTTAATACAAAGTTGTTACAGTTTGCATTGCACAAATCTCAAATAAAATATATCAAAACCAAAATTCCTCTCCAAACATGTTCCTTGTTGTTTTGTGTTTTTTTCCGCCCCACCACAGCGTTTCCCTATCCATGCATTTGCTTAAAATAAGTTTGGGTGCATGTTTATGTGCCCCTGCATGGGTACACACACGCCAAAAAATGAAATATTACAGAAAGCTTTACTTAAAAATTTGACTAGTTTGGGGTGATGGGCTGAAGATATTCCCAGTTTAAAAAAAAAAAAAAAACACTAGGTCATTTTGCAGGTTTAAGGTGTTTTGGTTTAGATTATGAAGGTCAAGACACTGTCTCCTTTAAATAGCATCAAGCCTGGCATGTCTACTGAAGGCTGAATATAATGAGATATTCTTTGTGTCTTTTTTTTTGGCCTCCTGATGAATCATTATGCAAATCACTTCCCACAAACCAGCATACCAGAAGTCTCACGTAGCAAACTCCCCACCAGCCCCCATGATTCCCTCTTCAGCATGAGAAAAATTATAAGATGTGAGACATAAGTTCCTGTATTAATCAAGTCTTTTTTTTCTAACCATTAGTTGCTATTATAGAGTATACTTTACTTCTGGTAAACAGCAACATGTCATATGTTTAGCAGGAATAAATATGTAACTGTCTTACGAACCTTTATGTATAAAATAAATACGTGCAGAACAGAAGTGTTGCTATAATATTCTGAAAAGAAAAAAGCCAGAACTTGAGGGTTAGTTTTCTGCATGTGTTTAAGAACACTTGCCCTTTGATTTCCAGATTAAAGGCAATGTAACCAAGAGTACATTCAAAAAAAAAAAAAAAAAAGAGCTGGGAGATCACACCTTTCTGTCAATGAGAAAATCTCAGTTAAGTACAAGAAGGACACTGAGGCCCTGGAGAGTGTCCAGGGAAAGGCTCCAAAGCTGGTGAAGGGCCTGGAGCACAAGTCCTGTGAGGAGCAGCTGAGGGAACTGGGGGTGTTTAGTCTGGAAAAGAGGAGGCTCAGGGGAGGCCTTATTGCTCTCTGCAGCTACCTGAAAGGAAGGTGTGGGTTGACCTCTTCTCATAGATAACTAGCAATAGCACTAGAGCAAATGGCCTCAAGTTGTGCCAGGGGAGGTTCAGGTTGGCAATGAGGAGACATTTCTGCTCAGAAAGAGCAGTCAGGCACTGGGACAGGTTGCCCAGGGAGGTGGTGGCGTCACCGTCCCTGGGGGTGTTCAAGGAGAGGTTGGACGTGGTGCTTGGGGACATGGCTCAGTGGGTGACAGGGGTGGTAGGGGATGGTTGGACCAGGTGATCTTGGAGGGCTTTTCCAACCTTAATGATTCTAGGATTATTTTACTACTGGAAAGAGTTGCTTGTGGCTACAGCTAAATCTAGGCTGCTGCTTTCAGGCTGGTTGGCTGCAGCCTTCATTCCCCTACGCTAAAGGTACTAGCTAAAACACTTGAAAAATCACTTTGAAATGCCCTCTTACGTATCTATCTGCTCAAAACAACCAACATTGAAGGCAGTCCAGTTAGCAGTAATGCTGGTTATGAATTATGTCCATTAAGGCCTACCAGGCCTGCTACAGATGGCACCTGAGCAATGACCCAAGGATATTAGACTCAAAAGCTCACTGTGCAAGTAAAGCACACAGCTAAAAGCTTACCAAAAAAGTGCTAAACAAGTTGAAAAAAATGTTACAAAACCATTAAGAAAAAGTTACAAACATGATTAAAATTCTTAGCCCAAGAAATGGTATTTTAGAGGTTCATGGTTGATTTTAAGGAGGCTTCCCACCTCAGGTTGAACCCACAGCCACAAACTTGATAAGTTTCAGATTATCTCTTTCCTCTGGTGCAGGACAGACTTGCTTCTGTCGGAGCTTTCACCTCTGGATGCAGTACATAAATGCTAATGGGGAAGATTAAAAATGTAAGAACTGCCATTCCAAAAACACGGGTAGTCCATTACCTTCCTTCCTACATTAAAATGAACTCACTGCCTTATTTTTATTTATTTAAAATTCAGTGTTATAATGTTCTCAGCTGAGCAAAATGTGCAGCATACGCTTAGCACTGGTGGTTGTCTTTTTTTGAAGAAAAAAGACATTAAAATGAAGTGCAGTTACCCATTATGAGGATGAACCTAGGGATAGCCCTGGGACAGGACGAAAGAGCTGGGACCCCAGCAGCAGGACCTGTTTTACGTATTCAGTCAGGAACATGGTCACAGAGCATGCTAACACACCCTGTTCTCATCTGACATTTATGAAAAAATCAGAAGTCTAATGAAAGATTTAGCTGATCACTAAATTGAACCTGTCAGGCCTATAAATCAGTCTTTTACATTTAGAACTGTGAATTTAGGTTTTAGTGTTCCTTGGCTATAATACTGGAAGTAAGACACATGCAGTAGCTTTCCTTTCTGCCCCCCTTCTCCAGAAGGGACCTGGGCTTCAGTTTTACATTTCCCAATTTTCTATATACAGAAAGGTTCTGAAATACTAATGCAGCACTACAAATCATAGGAAAAAAAAAAAGATAGCAAAAACTTGATTTGACTTGGAAAGAGTTGCAGCTTTTGGCAGAGGTATTTTAGGATAATTGTTCCATATTTTTCATCAGAAAAGCTGAAAACTGAGCAAAACAGTGTTTACAGTATCTAAAAGTAGTACTTCTAGATTTTGGTTAGCTTTGTGTTTTCAATAGGATACAAGATATTTTCATCTTCTTTGTTTTTAGAATGTCTGTAGATAGAGACATCACGTTGCTTTTAAATATTCATATATGCTTCCTGCTTATCATAGTCCAACTACACAACTTAACTTATTCTAAAATGAAGAGATATCTTCTGAAAAAATACTCAGTGACTGAAGATGCAAAAGCTACAGAGCCAATAAAGTCCACGTTTCTGCATCAAACACTATTATTAATAATGTATCCAAAGGAACTCAAGGTCCAGGAAGCTTGCCTACATTCATCAGAAAGTATTCAACTGCCATAAAGCAGAATCTGTGGTGCTGAAAACTACTGCTAAGTGCATGCACACCGTACTTAATAACTCGGTATTTTTCATACACAGACCAAAGGACATACAGGGGCATGCTCACCTCTGATGCCGATACCTCAAAAAACTCATCAGGACAAAGAAAATACCTAACTGGCAGCAATATCGAGTCACTATTTATTTGTCACGATTTTCTAGCTATTAGCTTTAAAATACATGCATTCAAAATGTGGTTTAGTTATTGGAAGGTTAAGAAAAAAAGGTTCCAGGACTTTTGTGTTAATTTGCTAAATTAAAGGGAATAGCATTTCTGCAGATATAAATGTATTAACGTGTACTATAATCTGAAACATTGATACCAGAAAGGTGGAGAAAATGGAAGTTTTGGAACAACAGATTTAATGTTAAGTTTAGACTCTTGATAAAAATGAAAGTGCCTTGAAGAAATATGAGGAATGAGAATAAAAAGGGAATTATTCAAATAAATTATTCCAAATTAGCTGAAAAGAAGATTGCTGATTTGAAAACTTGTGAACATTTAGTTGAATATTACAGAACAGCATCAGATTATCACTCTATCACCTGGAGAAGGAATATTTCATTGCAAAAAGAACAACACAAAAAATAAATTGTATAGATTTCAGAAATTAAGACATTTGCTTAGAGGTGTTTAGAATAAAAATAAATGTAAGCTGCTGCTAATTTTTTTCCACACAAAATTCCTTCCAAAGAAGTACTGTAACAGGATCTGCAAATAGCATGGCAAAAAGAAAAACCCAAGACTGATCACACTGACACCAAAAGTGACATGCAAGACAGCCATGTAAAAAAAAAAAAAAGAAAAGAAAAGAAAAACAACAAACAAACAAACATAATCCTCAGCCTTTAACCATCAAAGTCTATTGTTGCCAACTGGAGTGTTCAACATAAATAAGGTTGCATACCTGAAATCAAATTCTCTGAGTTCACTGATCAGGTTGGCAGAGTTGTGCCTCCTAAAACCTTAAAAGCAATTGCACTAATCTGGGCCTCATGCTGCAGAGTACCCAACTTCCATCCATTCCCCTGCTTCTCTTGGATGTCTCCTCTAGGCAGGCAGACGGCCAAGAAATTCTGTGAGGGGATGGAGAAAGGATCCATGAAGGCAGGCAATTCCGAGAAATCAAGTATGCAATCTTATTTTTCTCTCTTAAATTGCTCCTTCTACTGAGGATCAGACTAGAAAGCACAAGTTACCAAAAAAGAAAAGCCAGAGCAAAGATGTGCAGAAAGATTTGGCAAAACTGGTGAACTGCAGGGGATTTTTTTCTAAATTAAAAAAAAAAAAAAAGACTGGAAGAGCCACAGGCAGGAGTGAGTTATCAGAACTTTGAGATATTAAAGGAGGATGCAATAGTATGTTTTAATGAAATCAGACTTTCTCCTGGCTGAACAAAAATTGATGCCTTATTTTCGGTTTCAAAGACTACCCTTACCTAAAGAAGAAATTTGCACTGGGTCAAATAGGTAGCCTGCTTCAATGATGTACGCTAAAAATCAAAATAGTAGCTCACAATAAATAACAGATCATGAACACAGTATTTTGCTATCTTCCAGTGTTTTGCAGCTCTGAGACCTCCTGATGGTCTTTGCAGTTAACAATTCAAATTATTCCTCTTGTGTGAGTAAGAATACTTTCCCCTCGAACACAGGCAAACATCCACAATAACTTGTGACAAATTTATATGACTTAATTATTTTTACCCTGGTTTTGAATTTGCTGCCTGGCTAGGCATTTGCCAATCCCTAGTTTTTGTAAAAAAAGAAAAGAAACAGAAAAGAGTTGCTGCTTTTTTATTTTCCCTGATGATTTCCAGAGACCTACCATATTCCAGTCATTTTCAACCCAATCTTCCTCTCCCATCTTCAAGAGCAGAAGTACTATCCCATTTTGCTGTTCTTTGTATTGATGCTATTCCATGTCTTTGATTACCCCTGTCACCTTTGAGCTTTTTATGTTCCTTTATGTTAGTCAAAGTGGCTAAAGTTGACCACAACTACAGGTATTAGATTTGTGATACAACCACATCTTAATTACAGCATCTTTTACTTCATTGTTTACTCTTTTCTTAATCTGCAACAATTCCAAATCCATATTCAAGAGGACAGTATTTCCCTTGATTCATTTAACTATAACCCTAGATCTATTTTTCAGTTGTAACAGCCATGACAGTGGCCATCAATTTATACTTAAAATTAGGATTATTTTCCCTCAGTCTCTTCACTTTACATTTATTACACTGAACTTCATCCCCTAGATTTTTTGCCAAGAGTTCCAGTCCTGTAAAATCCTTCTGCAATCTATCACAATTGGCCTTTGTTTTTAATCAATCTAAATAACTAGGTTTTGTCAGCAAACACTGACAGAGCATTATTTATCTTCAATATGGATAAGTGAATGTGTTAAGAAATAGAGCTCCCAGCACATTCTTGTGAGACTCCATCAGTGACCTCCCTTCACTGTGAAAGTCAACTGTTCACTCTGTTTCTTACCTTCCAACCAGTGATTAACCTAACTGAGGACTCCTCTTATTACCACTTAGTTTTGGGGTGTTTTGTGTTTGTTTTTTTTTTTTTTTTTTTTTTTTTTTTTTTTTTGGTGGTGGTGTTTGTGGTTGTTTTTGTGTTTGTTTTGTTTGTTTGTTTTTTAAGAGATGTCATTAAAAATGCAAGATGATATCTACTGGATCTACCTTCAAAGATCTTCAATATATTAATGAGGCATGACTGCCTTTTATAACAGCAAAACTTATTCTCTTCCAGTGTGACAAATGAATGTGTCCAAAATAATTTTATTATACATTTATTAATTTATCTAAGGCAGACATCAATCTTCTCTATGTAATACTCTAGAGAGGTGTAAAAACATAACAAGGACTGATTTACATGGAAATTGAAAACCACAGGTGGGAGACACTCAGAAGTCTAGTCCTGCACATAACCACTATTAATCTAGCAGTGGGCGTTCCATGTTTATCCTACCAAATGAGTTTCACATCAAGATCACTGTATTTGTAATTACATTCTTTGACTTGCCACAAGATATGACAAGCTAATCTAGTGTTTCTTCTGTCTTGAGACATTACCACCAAAACCAATGGTGGAACTCAAGTTCCAACTTATATTAGTTCAGTGCAAAGCCAGTGTGAACTATTCAATGTACAAGGGACCTAACAAGCCTTTGAATGTATATTCACATGCTAATAATCCATTATACTTTGATCTACCAGATAGCCAAATGAGGTTTCCCAACCTTTGAAAGAGATTGAATTCACAAGTAAAGGCTCTAATTTCAAAAGCCACAATAAAGTAGAAACCTTAGTTTTGGTTATCTTTAACAACTGGCCACCTAAAGACAATTAAGGCAACATCTACACTAATAAACAAGGTCAGGTCACAGGCATCATTAGTGTCCCCTCTTCATCCATGTGCTAGATCTGATTTCAAGGTTGGTCCAGGTGAGAGGACATTGGGCCATGCAAGCTCCAAGGGTACTCTCCAACCCAAAATTATTCTGTGATACTTTTCAACTGTTAGCATGCTTTGTTCTCAGCATGGTAATGGCCTGTAACAGTTTTGGCCTGCTGCATTCCTGACAACACCTGAATTCACTCTGTGGGACTGTATGGGTCAAGAACTGGTTCTAATAGCATGATTGACAGCATACTATTTTGCGGGGGGGGAAGAGTTTAGCCACATGGATATGAACTCCACTGGGCCACATAATAGGTGGTGACAGGTTTTGCTTATTAATGTAGATGTAGCCTGAACGACTCCTTTGAAGTCAGAGCATACATCTGAAAGAGAAAAAAATCAGACCTATGATACGGAGTTTCTGTCAGAAAATAATACATTAAGAGACTTTCTCTGTCCATTTCTTGTCTTCAACTAGTACTTCATATTTCAAAACATTAAACAAAGCGCTGCCTAAAATTAGTCCTCAGAATGCTTTACAAAAAAGGTATTTTATAATTGGAGAACACCTCAACAAGCATCACACTGACAAAGCATACATCTCTTACAAAAGATCTCCAGGGTCGGGTGTCACCCTGTGACAGACCTGCAATTAGGACCCAGAGCTTGTTTCCCAATCCCCTGTGCAAACCTGTTACCCTGCAGACAAAGAATTGTAAATTTCTTTCCAAACTGACTTTAATTTTGCAAATGAATTGATGTCAAACGTGACCAGGAGAAAAAGCTGTTCATTTACCTTAGGTGAAAAGTTTAACTCAAGCAAAAAGTTTTTAAAAAATATTCAAAAATTTCATTCAGAAATGGAAAATGAAAAAAATTCTGATCCCAACCAGCTTATGTGATATGACAAAACTGATTAGCTAAAAAATTAAGACAACTACTACTTGAAACTTGAAAAATTAAGACAACAACTACTTTTGATCATTTATTTACTAATCAAGCAGTGGAAATAGTTTACAGAAATATTGTATGATAATGTGTTTTCTTACCCCATTTTCTTTTCGTGAAATAGGCATCAGCACTAGGGTCATTGAAGTGTCTGCTCATCATAGTCTCTCCTCCAGCATGAAAATCATATGCAAACACAAGAGCTTAAAAATAGAAACATGTGACAATTACTAACTCAAGCATATCTAGAAGAAAGTCTAAACACATCAGTTGGGGAAAAAAAAAACAAAAACTTACAATGTTCTCCAAATGCTTTAGTGGTAAACACTTCACGCAAGGTTACTATATTTGAGTGCTGAATTTTTTTCCACATGTCAACCAATACCATGCATTTTGTGTTAACAAGACGAAAACCTAGAAAAGACCAAAAACACGGTTTAAAATGTAATGTTTGGGGGGAAAGGGATTTTTTTTTTCTTCTGAAATTACTGAAAAGCAATTAAACATTAAAATAAGACTAGCATACCTAGCAGCACTAGTCCTATGGGATCTTCTTGCTCTCTTAAACCCCACAGAATAATTCTATCAAAGCTGTTCTGAGCTTTACAAGTAGCTCAAAATATTTAAACAAAAATAGCACTGGCATTTAAAAAAAATGTCAACTCAATTTTTCTCACCATGTATCCTCCGAAGGCAATATGGCAGATCATCTTTACTATTTACAGCTTTATAGCATGACGTAATGTACCCAAAGTTGCTTGTTTTCTGTATCCGATTAGGTGGTGGCAGTGGTTCTAAAGGAAAGAGACTGTGGTAGCTGTCCACTTCCGCTGGAACTGCTAAATAAGCGTAGATACAGAAACATATTGGGTATCAGTTATCTTTGGAAAAAATATTACAAGAGTAGAGATTAAATTGGCTATGTCACTAATACAGAAGTTCATAGTATCTTTTATGTGCATGTAAAGTTAAAGTTCACTATTTCTGCTTTAATATCAATCTATGTTCCTGAAAGGGACTCCACACTGGTAACCGTCCTCATAAAAATAGTTACACCAAGTAAAAATCAACAATAGATGCAGAGTTTCATCTGAAGTTTTCTCACTTGCCTTAAAAATTCACCATTCTGAATGACATGTGTTGTGTTTTTTTCCCTGCAAAGATTCATGGATAAGCACCAATTTCCATACAGACTTCATATCATTGTAAGAACCCTATCCACACAAAAAAACAAATCTGAATATTGCATTGTAACATACTGGTTTCAAAAACAGAGAGGCACTGAAGATTTACAAATCAGATTAAGAGATTGCAAGAAGAGATACACTTGTACCTTAGCTGGGTTAGTACACCAAACTGTATTTTATACTGTAGCATGACCACATTAAACACACAGTTGAAAAGAAAGGATACTGCAAGCAAAACAGTCTGTTTAAATATAAATTGAACAGAATCAATTTTAAGTCCTCAAAAAAAAAATATACAATGAATACTATGTTCCTCTTGCCTGCCAACAAGTAGTACAAAGCCTCTCGGATAAGCCAGCCAATTTGTTTTAAAACAACCAAGTTTGCTACTATAGTATTTGAAAACACATAGTAGGCATTCCTTTAGAGGGAGGATGCATGAACAGAGTAATGCAATACTGCTTTCTATTGCCTTGATGTTTATTTTTTTTCCACTTATTTTAAGCAGTCCCCATCATTTCAGAGTCTCAAACCAGAAGAAAGTTACAGAAATAAAAAAATGAATAGAAACAAGAAACAAATTTCCTATTTCTGAAATACTTTGTATCTTGTTATCTACAGCTCAAGCTTCATGAAAGATTAAGAACAGGTGTGTTGGGTTTGTGGTTTTCTTTTGTTATTGTTTTGTTTCAAGACACTGTTAGCATTGCTGAATACACACAGTTGCAGAACAAAGTGATCACATTTTAACTTAATAAGAAATTAATAAGAAGTTCTTACCAGGAATATCAGCCTGATCAATCTGGGCCATAGTTATTAAGTGTCTGTTGATCAGTTCCTGAAGAATAAATTATGTCAAGTTTTGAACCTTATAACTCATTTCACCATCACAGGTAAATTAACAGTACACTGTCTTTGAAGTACCAGGTACTTGTACTAGAATAGCAAGTTGATGCAAATGTCCCAGGGTGGGGAAAAAAAATACTAGCTTGAAGAAGTTAATGACAATATGGGAAGTCTTTTGTACCTCCTCCCTTCAAGAAATTAGCTCTGTCATTGAAGAGGCATCTACTACAGTAAAGCTGAAATTAAGTATAGACATAGCCAACCCTCAGAGAAGGGCTCATTAACTAACACCTTTCATTTCAGTGAAAGACTTTACAACTGGATAGGATCACAGCTTAAAAGAATGCTACATAGATAATTCATGCATACTAATACATAATATGCAACAAGTAAGAATACCTAAATAGGAAATCATGGCACGCAGGTTAGATTGCAGTCACGTGTGCTGAAACCTACCCCAATCCTTCACAGAAATATATTTTTTAAATTCTTCTTTGGGAAAAGTGACTACACCTATTTTTAGTGGTTATTTCTCTTCTGCTGCTGCTGATTTTCTACTTTTCTCCACAATATGCGATTTTCCTTTAAATTCTCTATCTTACCTGTCTGAGCTCATCCGCCATGAAGAAGGAAGGTGCATTTGCTTTTGGCTGCATGTAAGCAACGTGAGGTGCAGCTGGATGGTAAATGTGATAATTTGGAAATACCTGAAAGAAAAAAAAAAAAGCAGTTTTAAATCCTTAAGCACAGGGAAAATAGTTTTGTCATCCTATTAGTTTAAGCTACTGAACTATAAAATTTTCAGGCACAGTGCATGTTACAAATGCACTGCCAGATGCATTAGTTTCTTCTAGTGATGTTCACTACTGATGATTTAAATGATGCGTGTGCAACCACAACATTTTTGTAAATGCCTTTTCCCCTCCACTATGAACGTATGATTTCTTTAATCTATCAGACATGAAAGCAATTTGAAATAATTGATATTTTCTATGTACGTATCCACTAAGATGCATTAAATTGCTTTCTCTACTACGTTACAAAAACAAGACTCTATACAAGGTAAATGAAGAATACACAAAGTTCACTGGTCTTTACATTTCAGTGATCTGAGAACAATTTCAACATTTAAAAGGCCAAATCTTCAGAGAATAAGGGTTCCAGGATATTATAAATAACCTGTATCGTATTAATCAGTTCAGTCTTTGGAAGCTACATACACTTTTGCATTAAAAGCAAACATACCATTCCCGTGAGAGGTGCTGGAGTTGTATCAGTGTAGAAGTATGTCGTTCCACCCACTGTTTCCTTCTGGATCACCTGGCCAGTAGATGGAGGCTGGGAGACAGCATTAGCAACAGAAGCAGAGGCACTAGTAGGCACCATATAGTTTGCTGGGTTAGGAGTATGACTTCTTCGTCGAGGAGCAGGAGATGTGTGAGGAGTTATTTTGGGGGAATGAAGAGGAGAAGATCCTGCTGACAGCGACATTCCTTAGAGAAACAAAAGGAGATACTGTTGATCAAATCTCTGTCATTGCTACAAACTTCATTACAGTCAGTTCAGAATTAAATATTACTCTGAGCAGGTGAGAAGTTTAAGGATTCGTATATCTTTATGAAGAATTAAGTGTAAAACCGTAAGAGCAAGACTGGAGCAGATACATTTTCCTGAAAAAAATAACAGAAACACAAAACTTTACGTTCAGAGAGAAAAGGGGTAAGGACTTGGGACCTACACACAAAGAACCGTAAAGACAGTAGAAGGGGGGGAGATGAACCAAAATAATGCTTTGTCTGGAAGAAGAGAGTTTATTAAACCGCACAAATATTAACAACTGCCTGACAAATGAATGTTTATGTAACAGTTACAGGAACAGTCATGAAGTTTGCCAAGCTCTAATTCACTTAACCTTACACGTGTTCATTTTACTAGAAGTAACTCCACAACTATGAATGACTATTAATGGAGTTAGTACAGCATATAAATAAGCAATACACTACTTCTAACAATTTCAGGGGAGAAATCACCTATTTTCCTGTCATTATAAAAAAAAAAAAAAAAATACCCTCCAGAAGACCTATTTGTTAAGTAAGGATAGATAGCTTCTCAGAATATGAGATCTGCTGGGTATGCATACAAATTTGTTTAAAGTGATTTTACTGATCACTGTTTACACTAGGCTTAACAGAATACTGGCAATCAAACTTTAGAAGCTTACCTTCTAAACATAGTGCATTAGCAAGGGAAAAAAACAAGGGGAACTTGTACCACACACATGCTCTTTAGTTACCAAAAACTGATTTAGTTATTTTATTCAAGACTTATTGTATGCAAAATACTCAGACACGCCTATTTATAAAATTTTAGGTATCAAAACGCATTTCAGGGTGCTGCTGAGGAAGAGATAACCCTTCAGAAAACTTGTAGTATTTCTGGTAGAAGATACTAGTTATATCTAGGTGTTCCCATCAAAACAAATACAGGACTTTTGAAATCTGATGTTGCTCAGTTCAAATTAGAAGGTACTTTCTCTACCTTAAGAGACAGAAATATATTAGTCATATTAAATTCTTTTGAAAAGATCGAAGATACATAACTTGTATATTTAATCTCTATGTACAGAGAATTCTCCTCTAACTAAAAAAGTCAGTAATTTCTCAGATATTTGCTTAAATTACTTCTCTTTATTAGCTCTGCTTTGTCTTTTTAAGCAGATATACAACTTAAGTTGATATAGAACTTGAAAAGTTGACACATACTCATCATCAGTAACGTGTAGGAGTTCTCATATTCGTGTCTCACCTCTACAACAGAGATCTGTCCCCAGCATTTACTTTTTTTGATTTTTAAACACAAACTATGAAGGCAAATAACAATTTTGGTATTAATAATTCAATCAGTACTTGAGGAAAATAATCTGAAGCCATGTTATTTCTCAAGATATTAGCAGAATATTTGTGAAATTTAACTCCAATCATTTCATTAGTATCTCAAAAACCAGAACAATTACTTCTTTGATTATGCACTTGTGATGAAATAAGATTTTTCATATAAATCATATGAAAATCTGAGATCTTTCTCCTTAGTTGGGTCTCCTTAGTCATTTTATTGTTTTTAGAAAATATAAAACTATTAAATAGCAGCTCTTACAGCTATCATTTCAAACATTTTCCACTGCAAGACAGTTTAAAAATTTATTCCTGCCAAATAATAGTTACATATCTAAATCTTTAATGTCTTTGAGTATTAACGTGGGAGTGAAATAAAAGAAAGATGATCAGTTACACAAGTCCTTTTCAATGCCCTTCTAGCTTCATTCAAGTCTGATTTTGAAAGGACCTTGAGAGTTCAATGAAAATCATCTGTCAGGCAAAACATATGGGCTTCTCATTTGCCAATATACATAATCAGTTCAAGATATGAAAGAAATTTGACTAGAGTTTATTTTCATACTGCTAGAACACTACACGATGCATTACAAGAAATTTGCTGCAAGCACTGCGGTGGGTTCTGGCAGACAGGCAGCAAATACCCAAGGTGATAGATCCTTTTGAGATCTGCATTAAACTCTACAGAGTCTGGACTTTTAATAATTAATACTTAAAGTCACATGGAAAAGAAAAAAAGCTAAGCTCTACGTCAGTTCCATTACATAACTATGTAAGTAAATAATAACTCAGATGCACAAACTCAAACAGATCTCACCAACTTCATTAGGATTTTAATCAGTTAAAATCTTACTAATATTAGTATTTAACCACAATAAAATAGGATGAAATGGCAGAACTCAGGCCAAACACCTGCAACAGGCAGCAAGTGGAAGTTACTTCAAGAAAAAAATGATTGAAAGTGGCTGCTTTAAAAGGTGAACGTGATATTCCTACTGACTCACAGGTAGGAAAATAAGAGTAATGAGCATAGATGGTAACCATGTGGTGAACATGGAACACAGCTCACAGCATTAGACCATTTTCAACACTGCGATTTTATGTAAACGTTTATTCACATGAGGGCATAAGAAAAAATGGGGATTGAATCTAGATACAAATATATTTCTACTTACACACTGGTGCAGTTACATAAAACACAATATAACACACAATTGTAAGGTGCTTCAAATTGTCCTTCTCAAGAGCACTCTTTTCTAGTAGATGACACTCAGTTCCTTGTATTGGTGAATTCTAACGAATAATTCAAATACTACCTTGAAAGTTAAGTTGCAAGAGAAAGCTTTTTTTGCTTCATGGTTATTCACACACACACACAAAAAAAAAGTAATCATACCAACATGTAAATGGTTGCAGGCTTTCAAGCTTTTTTGCAATATTCAGTGTGACAGTGCAGGTTACCTACACATACCTGGAGCCCTTGCTGCTATACTCATTTTACACAGAGAAAGATCATATCATATTATACCTCTCTATTGTTACATTTTCTCTTCTTGCATTGTTGTGGTGTTTTTTTTTTTTTTTAAAGTTTATTTTTGAAGTTCCATTGAGACTGACAAAAGAGAAGCAGTAGACTTTGAAATTCATTTGAGACACTGCTCAAAGATTTTACAAGGTGTACATTTTTAATAAATACATTGCATACTACAAAGCCTTAAGTTAAATGCCAAGTTATATTTTGAATTTAAGAATTCTATGGGTGAGCAGCATGAAAGAAAAGACATTAAGCTCATTAAGCTTGAATTCTCATTGAGGACTCAGAGTCTACAGTTTTTAGAGTCACTGAAAGTTTACCGTGAAGCAGGATTTCATTCAGCTCATGTGTATGGAAATCAACTACCCTACAACTAGCATTTCAAAAAAGAGTAATCCAGAATGTATATATTTCAAACCTTTATAACCTTTTAAATATGTATATTTTTAAACCTTTGTCTACAAATTTCTCCCTACTGAGAGAGGATCTTATCAATGTTTACAAATGTCTTAAGTGTGGGAGACAGAGGGATTTGGCCAACCTCTCTTCAGTGGTTTGTGGGGACAGGACAAGGGGCAGTGGCCAGAAGACGGAGCCCAGGAAGTTCCACACCAACATGTGAAAGAACTTCTTGGTGAGGGTGATGGAGCACTGGGACAGGCTGCCCAGGGAGGTTGTAGAGTCTCCTTCTCTGGAGATATTTAAGGCTTGTCTGGACGCCTACCTGGGCAGCCTGCTGTAGAGAACCCGCTTTGGCAGGGGGTTGGACCTGATGGTCTCTTGAGGTCACTTTCAACCCTTACAATCCTGTGATTCTGTGAAATTCACTTAACTACAACCATTATCACTATACAACTAAGGATGTTAATCCCTGTACAACAACAGATGTTAAAAGTCAGAGGTCAAAAATCAAATGTCTAATATTACCATGATTATGTTCTGTACTTTAGCGATACTCCACACTACTAGGTACATTGAGAAATGACAAATTGAGCTTAATAATAGTTCAAGGCTATTTCAAGGATCTGTTGAAAGCAGTACGTTTAAATTCAGTAAAAATTACATTTTCTATCAGATCATTAGCATTGTAGCTGTGTATTTTCAAGATAATTAAATCTGCTTAATTCCACAAAAAAAATTATAGTCATAAATTCCTCCTCCTCAATTTATTAAAGATAAATATAATTTTATAGTATCTTTGCCTTCCTTTTATTATTTTGCTAGGACTGTGGAACCTTCTCAGCAGCATGGCTGTGCTGTACTTGGTATGGGAGGCCACAGAAGGCTCTGTGCCTCCTGGCTGCTAATCCTGCAGATTCACATTGCTAGAATCAAGACTAGAATCAAGATCTAGGCACATGCACATTATTAACATCTATTGGGATCTATGCATTCTGTATAGGCTCAGATTCTGTCTTCAACTAAATACAGAAGCTCTGGAATCAGCAATTTGCTGTAATTTACACCAATGACAAAGCCATCACCCTTTAGCTATAAGCTAGCTTCAAGAAAACCAAATAAGACAAACACTTTCTCTTTCAGGGGCTATAAAGAGATTCTCTTTCAAGGTTAACTTGGCAGCGATGTCTTACCACTTTGATGACGTCCATTAATTTCTTTGATATGCATTGTCGCCATGCTTTAATGGTGCTACTATTATGGATCTGCTAAAGAGAACTGGGTAGGATAAGTCTTCAACAGACTATTTGAAGACTAAATTTCCCACGCAAATGCCAAATTGAAAGCACTTACTAGCACGGGAACAGAAGGAGCGGGAACAGGGCAGTATCCAGGGGAGCCTGAGAAAAGACTGCTTGGAAAGGATGAAGGAGATCTGCTCAAAACTCTGATACTAGTTTTCTCCAACTTCTTAAATGGTGTTTTATCTCACTGTTTTAATATTTTATTTAAAGCCATGGAGATGAAGATTGACTCTGTATAGAGATTACGGTAGAAAGCACTTATCTAAGTAGATACGTGAAAAAGCAGGAGTAGCTTTTTTCAATGCTGTGTCCTAATGGATATGTCAGGTATGGATACAAGTTACCCATCACAACAGATTATGTTTCAGTTTCTTCCAGTATTTCTGCATTATTGTTGACAAGACGGATGCAAAAAATATTTTCCAGGGACACTCAATTTTGTGACCAGTTACTCATGAAATACTAGATGTCAAAAATGTTTTTGATTTACACCTTCCTTGAGGCAGATCTCTTACATATCTAATTTGTGAGAACTTAATTTGTTCCATCTTCAAGAGGGAAATCAAAGGATTGTTCTCTACTTTGCAATGGTTGAATTGAAGTATGGATCTTTTAAAGAATTCCTCCTACATTTCCTTATTTAAAAGGAAATATTAATTTCCAGTATTCTGTAAACGAATGTAAGTAATCTTAATCTTATGCTAACATTTAAATCCTTAACATTTTCCTGAAAGCTGTTCTACTGGAGAACGTCTCCTTCCAGTTAAACAGTGCATACCTTTATTTAAAGGAAAACTCTTGTAGACTCTTTACATCGATAAGCAAAAGCAAATTCAAATGAAACCAAAAACAGGCCTCCAACAACCATTTTAAAGACAATTTCTGAATACATCTAATTCTTTATTCTGATATCCAGTATAACCCAGATGGCAAAGTTTCCCCACAAAAATACTGATTTTGTGCTTAAGAGTCTAGTCCTCTACAAAGAGCAGCTCCTAACTCACCTTGAGGTAGCAGAAGGTTTTTGTGCTTGTATACCACTGGCAGCTAAGCCACTTAAAAACAAGTATCTGTGGGTATTATTTACACTGCATACTTGGTTCAGAAAACTCCACACACAGTGTAGAGAAAGAAGCTTCTAGAGCAATTCAAAGCACCCAACTCAGACTCCTGCTTTGAACTGATATTCTCTATAACTACACAGAAAGAGCAAGAAAACAAGCTAGTCTTGCCTGAAGTTAGCACTTATGAAGACTCCCAAACCTTCTTCTCCTAAACAAACAATAGTATTTGAACCTAGTTAGGTTTCAGCAATGGCATCTGTATTGTTCAGACTTCTAGTTGTTGTAAGAAGTTCTTTCATCAACAGTGTTATTCATCCTTTCAAGTATTACTTACAGATAGTAAAGAAATTGGACTGTGAAGGATCCTTCTGAGATCCCCCTGGGCACTTTCCAAAAGTAGATCATTTTACTGTATTCTATTTAATCCTTTATAAAATTTTCAATCCAGATGAGAAGGCTGAGAGGCATGTAAACACAACAGTTTTCCAATAAGACTGTACAGCACAATATAGGATGAATCAGACACAGTACTGTGTTATGCTCAGTTGGCCAGCAGAAGCACCAATCGCTTTCCCAGCCTGTTCCGACACCATCCCACTAGCTAATCCTTTCGTATTGACACTGATTTTTAGTGCTGCTATCAGGAAAGCCTGAAGTTCTGTTGAACAGACAGTAATTGCTATTACTGCTTTTAAAAACACTAAACATTTTCATTATTTGCCCTTTTGTCTTCTGGCAGCTACCTAATGCTGCTTGTTCCTGAGACAGATTGCCACAGGTTTAAGTACATACAGAAATTTGCTAAAGAATCTGGGATGGGTAACATCCAGACCTGCTCATCTTTTAGCTTGAAACTATTCCATTTTTCTACAAAGCAAGTATTAGAATTAACTGTTTAAGGATCAGAAGTTCAAAAGATATATGAACAGGTTGAAGTTTTAAAAAAAACCTTGTCAGTGTGAATTCTCTGACTGCATAGAACACCTTTAAATAAGAGCTTTAAACATGGGAAATAACCTGAAGTTGATCTTAAAAGTGAAACTACATGATATGACAAATACACTAACAGTTCAAATCATTTGCCTTGCCATTAGGATAAGCTTATGTTCTCTGATAGTTATGTTACTGATCAAAAATGTAAGCTCTATAGTATATACACTATAAACATTGAAAATAGTAGCATCTAGATTACATCCTCTAGAAACAAATCAAGAGAGCAAACAATACATAGTACACATTCATTGTACACCTCAGTGTATTTCTAGTCTAGAGCCAGTTTAAAACTAATCCAGGTACTGCTCTAGCAAGGACAGTGCAGAGCACAGTATGCAGTAATTCAGCACCTCTTTCTCTCCAAAAAAGCAGAGTAAATTAGTTAATTTCAGGGCTGCTGTGGCTGAACAGTTTTCCCAGCCTGCAGTGTGACTTCCGTTCTACTAAGAGATAGAAGTGATGCAACTTGGAGTTTATATGCTGGAAGATTTCCTCAAAATTAAGAGCTGAAGTAGGAGGTGACTAGATTTATACACATTAAACCTGATTATAAGCTGTCCAGGATTATGTTTGGCATAATTATAAATTAGAAGAAGCAACTGTACCACAAATCGTTACTCTCAACTTACCTGGTGCTAGCCCAGCGGTAGCAGGACTTCCCATGGAGGGGTGAGAGAACAAGGCTTGAGAGAAGGCAGACATACTTGACTGGGATACATTACTCAGCCTGGAGGTTGATCCTCCTTTAGGAATAAACTCACTTGCAGTAGGGTTTGGTGTCTGTTTAAAAACAAATGTAAATTAAATGTTTATTTTAAATGCAAAGAGATGGACAATGCCTATTTGGTAGAAAATACGTTCTAGGCAAGCCTACCAAGAGCAAGGGATATTTAAGTTACATACAGCTTGCTGACAAGAACAGAAGATACAGGAAGCTAGTCTGCATGAACAATCTTAAATAGTTTTCTGCCTTAGACGTGAAGTAGTGTTAGCAAGCTTTCCATATGAAGGGCTGAGGTATGAGTTCATATAAACACTTTGCAAAAGGCCTTCCATAAGCATTATATTATAGAAGTTGGAGAACAGACTTGACAGTAAGAAAGCCTTGCCACTGCTGCACAGACTGTTCTTATGTGACTTCAGAGAATTCATCGCAAACTAAGGAGCAGTTTCAAATTAAAGCAATAACAATTATGTTCCTTTTCTATGAAATTAACTTGTTTTAATGATATATTCCATTTTATCCGTTAATAATGACTTTAAATTTGGTATAACAGAAAGAAATAGCATTAAAGTGACTGGCAAACATCTAAAATTTACTGATACATAAAACGTATAACCAACTTTCGATTTCTCTTAAAATCTGTGCTTTTTGGGGGGTGGGGGGAATAAGGGGAATAGGAGTTTCACAAGACATTATTGGAAGCAAAGAAATTAAGACAAAAACAAAACCAATTATTATATGAACACACTGAAGTGTTTGAAGATTATTACGTATTAATTGTCAAAAGTTTGGTATATGATGTCTAAACAAAAAGAATAAAATGAGAAGATAGTAACAACTTGCAGTAGATAAAGGATACTGCGAAGATAATCCATAATGGTTTTCCAAAGCAAATCATATTGGATCACTTTGGGTTTAGGCAGGTTTAAACCAACTAAATATTTCAATGGTTAGTTAATTTACATTTTTACCAACGTGAACAAAGTGACAGAGAAGTTAGTGTCAGGTTAGAAAAGAAGTGTGATTATGAAATGCTAAATTAGTGCATTAGTGCAGAAGAGTATTTGAAAAGTGGTGTTTTTTGGTGTGGTTTTGTTTTTTGTTTTTTTTTTGAAACACCTTTATTTGGACAGGTCAGCCAAATATCATATGATCGATTTATTTCAAAGCACTGGAAAAGAAAAAGGATTCTAAAAGCTGTAAACAAAGAGGATGCTCATGTTTAAAAACAAATAGTAAGAATATTCCACCTTCAATCACATGACCACTAACCACCTTATGTCACACATCAGTTATTCCATATGTGCACGTGTCTGAATATTAAAGAACAGCCATAACCAATTATTCAGACTATTGAATTAAAAACACTTAGGACTTACATGGGTAAGAAGTTCATAGAAATCTTACAATTCTTTAATCCCACTTAGTTAAGTGAAGTTTGCTAAGTATACACTAATGCAACAAAACAAATGGTAAGTTGCATTATACAGACTAAATTTGTAACTGATTTCTAATCTCAGAAGGTAATATTCTGGATTTATCTGAATGTTAGGTACAGGAATAACTAAAAGAATGATGTTCCTCTAGATAAAATTTGGCATGCAACAAGTTAACCAATTCTGCACTGGAGTTGACAGAAGTGGTAGAGAGCTGAGCAGAATTTGTCCAGGTAGTGACAGCTGAAAATTCTGACAAAACTGGGACAGCAAGGGACAGAATTTGTAGCACCTTACTAAAAAGGCATTTCAAATGACTATGGAACTCAAGACTGTTTATTTAGTTATTTACTGTTAATACTAGTCCTGGCACATCCACAGACCTACCACATCTAAAAATTTTGTCAATAGGCAACAAAGACAGGAGATAGAAAAAAATTCAGATTACATAAACGGAGAGAAGAAACCTTCTAGAAGATATCCCATACCATTCTGGTTAAACTTTTATTACTTTCACCAATTGATTTAATTCATGCCTACAAAATAGGGCTTTTTTGTTTTAAGTGCATTCAACAAGTGCTCATAGACACTTGCAGTTTTGCTCTCTAAAACAGTTACTTACATATTCATTATCATTTTACAATGAAACTACTTAAGAACTCTAACTGGTAGATGGTTTGGTTTAGCCAAGTGGAAGAGAAACCTAGAAATCTGCTAGGGCAGGCCAGATTATACTGCAGAATTAAACAGAGTGGCTCAAAAGCCTGATGGAAACTCAGTTTTCATTCAACGTTTAGGTGTCACAATTCAGGGTAAGAACCAAATCCTGCTAAGACTGGGATGTTCCTATAAAACTACTTACATAAAATGTCCTCACTGAAAACAGGTTTGAATTGTGAAGCTAGATCCTTTAGTATAAAGGCCTGTTTTACTCCTGAGGTTACAAAATTGGAGTTGTAACCCAAGACTTTCCTCATTGCTCAAAAAATTACAATTGGAACCAATCTTAAATAACAGAACTTTCCACATTCAAGCTGTTTTCTAGGTACAGAAAAAATATCTAAGCTTCAGAGTCACCATCCAAACTACACTTATCAAGCTAAATACAACAAAATTTTAAGAATTTATGATGAAAAATAGTTAATACTTTGTCAGAAGATTTGAAGTTTAAGCTCCAGGCCATGTTTAAATACATGTTACATGTATTTGAAGCTGCAGCTCTTACGTTTCCAAAAGCATAAAAGTTTTCATCTGAACTAAGCCACTTTTTCTGCACTTTGTTTCCAACAAAGATAGCCCAAACATAGCCCAATTGATTCTTCATATCCAAAATAAGTGAGGGAATGGAATATGAATGAGTTCTTTAATGCTTTATCTTTTTATTATTTTTCAAAAACTGTAGACAACATTCCATACCAGTGAGTGAGCTAACATGCAAAAAAAAAAAAAAAAAAAGAGGAAGCCACATTCTTAATGGCCAATGTGATTCCCACAATTATGTTCTTGGTACTGAAAAGCATCCTACCTTCACTCTGGCAATAAAAAGTTCAAGTGTTAGTTTTACATTTGGATCAGCAATAAGCTTGAAGATCTCATTCTAAAAGTGGAGTATGCTTTCGATGATAGAGGCTATTTTTACAGTTTTCTTGATAAAATCTTAGTAAACTTCCCTGGAGGGGGAAGTTTACTTGGAGGGTAAGCAAAAAATTCTTACATTTTAACAATAATGAAAAGAATCTAATTAGTGAAAAACATTTTCTCCATTCTGTATTATACTTAAATTTCCTACATGCCCGGTTTTATGACAGATTCAACTTAATTAGTCTTTATTTCCTGATCTTCATGCTAGACCGGGCTTAAAGGTTTAAGTCTGAGTAAATCAGGATTGGTAAAAAAAAAAAAAAAAAAAAAAAGAGAGAAAAAAGGCATTAAAGACTTAAATGCTGTTAGTAATTAAAAGAAAGTAGATTCAAGAAAGAAATCATGTAATGAATTTAGTAATAAGGTGACATTAAAAACAAAAGTGAATGTACTTCCCGAAACCCAAACAAACAAAAAAGCAGCTAGTGCTGTCTGCACTATGCGACAAGACCATATCTTCCAGTTTCAAGTGTCTACAGAGAGGCACATAAATTATTTCAAAACAAACTCCAATTAATGTTTCTGTAAATGAGATAAAACAGAAACAAGCACAGCTCTGTTAGCTACTTTATTTTTTTTCCAAAAAATACCAAAATAAACTAACTAACAACTCATATATCCACTAAAGGTGCCAGCATTCATTTTTTCTTTCAGCTTGGCCAGTTTATATCTCATCCTGTTTCTCTAGTAAATGTATAAAAAATATTGTCAAACTAAAGCAGGGGCATGTCTTCCATAGACATTATCTGAATTAATACCTGCATCACGCATTCTTACCAAAATGATTCTGTGAGAAGATTTCACTAAAAACGTATACTACTTTCAAATTCTTCATGAATGTGTTATTCCAAAAAGATAAGAGCCTCCTTTTAGTCAGCTTTGTGAAGAAACTTTCAAAGAGACCACAAAATAGAGTCCATCCAACCCCGTATAAAAAAAAAAAAAAAAAAAGGTCTATACTTCAGTATGCAAGAGAGCACAAAATGTTATAAAACACATAAAAAGTCCAAATTAAGTCTGAATTTAGTCATGATGCAATTAGTAAAGATGGAACCACAAGAGGAGTAAGATGGGAAAGACTCTAAAACAAATTGTTTCCATCACCATTCAGCACAGAGTTTAGTCTGTCTTGTGGCTAGTATGTTTTAAACACTTAAGACAACTGAAATATGGTGGGGGGGGAAAGAAATACACCTTCTGTCAGTACTACAGAACAAAAATGCAAGATTCCTTAAAGGAAATTACAAATGAAAATAAAGATGGCAATGAAAGCTGAGGGTAGAGGATGAGGTATCTCAGCTGCGTGCCATTGCTGACAAAACTGCACAGCAGCATGCACCTGCACTGGATGTTGCAGTTGTATACATGAACAGCTTTCTGTAGTCTAGAGGATGACAATTCCCATTTCATCAACTAATTTCAATGCAGTTTTTCTATACCTACCTCAGTGATAAACTCCTAAGGCTCTACTGCATGAATTCACAAATTAATCTGCAAATTGCCTTGAAGTACAGAGGTACCCTGTAACGCAGGAGGAAACCAAGACAAAGACTACGCAGCCTTTTAAAGGTCATGCAGGGAGCACACAGAAGTACTGGAAACTGCCCTTCTCTCTCATTTCCAGTTGAGTGCCTCACAACAGAGCTGTACAGCAGTGGCAGAGCCGCAGCCTCCATTTCTGTGGCTGTAACACTACTCAGTTATTTCCAGTTACACACTACCAAAGGCCAGCTACCTAAAGCAAAGAGTAGGCAAATTTCATTTGTATTTCAGAAGAACGTGCTAATGTACTTACCATACTAAAAACTGGAAACAAGCCTTTTTGTCCTCTTTTTATGTTGTCCTTCACCTCCAAATTCATGCTGATCTGTTCTGACATCCCGAATTGCATAGTCCTGTAATGGTTACAGAAAGCCACCACTAAACTGTACCCAAGCTACGAGCAGGGCAGTTCTCTGCCAGCCTACTATTTGGCATAGCTTTCAGAATGTCTTATTCATTCAAAAACATGCAAGAGCTTTTGTTTTTTTTGTTGTTGTTTTGTTTTTCAAATGGATAGAGGTGCCATAGAAGGAGCTTCACTTCACATAGAGAGCATCGCGGCAATCCCTCCGTCTCCAGAAGGATTCCTTGATGACTGTGACATCAGAGAAGGACACATTCTGGGATGTCAGAGCAGCCCATCAGACACTGGAGGTTACCAAGGACTCCAACACAAATCTCTTTCCCTCCCACTACTGAATTTGTGCAACATGCTTCCTTATTGTAGTTACTGTCACAAGTCATTACATTACCCACACAATAAGCTCTAGCAGTTCAAGGCCAGGCTAGATGGGGCTTTGGGCAACCTGGTGGGAGGTGTCCCTGCCCATGGCAGGAGGTTGGAACTGGGTGGGATTTAAGGTCCTTGCCAACCCAAACTGTTCTGTGATCCTATAAAAAATTTAATCTCACTAACATGACTAGCTATAATCCAACATTACTCTTTCAGAAAAGTTAGAATTTCATTTAAACTCAGTAAAATGCGTTGGCTTAAGTGCAGACAAACGGTGTTTGCTCCACTTTTTTATTTTAACAAAATACCTGAAAGTATTGTTAAAACTATAAAGTCCATGTTTTTGATGCCAAATATTTGAAAAAAATCATTTCTAAGATTTTATTTAATTCAGGAAGACAAAATGCTATTCATTGTGCTTATAAACTGATCTGTATAACAAAAAAATCATATCCTACTTCCTTATATATGCTTTGATATTATAATACATGTATGTATCTCATGGCATGGTAGTAGCTCAGAACATTTCCTAACACAGGGCAGGACATACCACTGAAGAATAAACATGGCTTTGTGCTTTTGCTTTTTATGGCACAACCCAGAATGCTGTGCATCCACTGTGTGGACCCCAGTTTTAAAGACTGGGTCATGCTTACATGACTAAAATAAATAGGTCTGGATTATAAATCCATAGCCACGCATGAGAAACAGCTCTAACTTTTTACAATGCATCTTGCAAACTACCTTGTTTAGTAGAACAGCCATTTTTCTGACAAAAATCTCTACACCTTTCAAAACAGCACTTAACAGCATGCCATGAAATAGGGTCTTCCCACACCCTAAATCGCACATTTGGAAGAGTGGACGTTCAAATAGGCACAAGAGCTTCAACATCTGCACAGCATTAGAAGCTTTCAGCAATTCTGAGATATGTCTGCTTCTCACCTTCAAACAAATGAGAAAAAGATGCCCTCAAGCAGATGTGCCTTCATCACAATTTAACCTTTTTACTTATCATTGCTTAGCACTCATCATCAGCCTGGATTTAGTTTGTACCACTTATATTCACACCTGCAAAAACAGCCTGTCTTTCAAAACACTGGAGACCTATGCTATCTGTGGGTTCATGTTCAGAAGTAGAAAAAAACAAAGTGAATCTCAAATCTCAATATGAAACTACCTCTTTTTTTTTTTTAAGTGTAGTTTCATGTACCAAACTTCTCCAATAGCCACAGCCATTTTTTGTGCTTTTACAATTAACATTTCCAATTTTTAAAAGTTCTTAAGCTTTGTTTTAGCAGTGAGTTCAAAACTGTTCACATGAATACAAAGACTTAGAAGGATCAGAGTAACATCAAGACAAAATTCAGCCTCTTATCTATGTAGATAGAGCTTTATATACCCTGAACCTCATGTACAGTCTGTTTTCATACCCTTCTCCATTCACTCTTGCCTAATTTCACTATTACTGTGCTGTCCCTTCCTTTTTCCTATGCCTGGAACTTCCTTCTCCTCTTATTTCTACCAGATACGCATATACATACTTGTTCAAGTCCCACACCTCCATAGTAAACTACGTAATTGCATTTTATAATACAAAATCCTATGTTGTACATAGGTTAACTCATTTATGTAGTAGTGACTGGCACAATAAGGGAGCTTGGAATTGCACCAATGCCACTAACCAAAGAAAGCTTAGGGACCTTCAGCTTTTTAAGACATAGATACTGAAGACAATTGTTCCTGGCCAGAAGCTCCAAATCTCTGACTACTGGTTCTCTGGCCTCCAGAAAAAAACAACACTAAGCAGTTCCACTTTATTGTTATGCAGAGTAGATCAATGACAACCCTTGACATTACACAGAACAGCAAGAGAAAACAATGGAGAAAAAAATGGGGCTCTTCCTGCTCCTTAGAAGCCCACTTGAAATTTAAAGACTGATTTCTCTCTCTCTCTTTCAGAGCAGCTGCCTACTAATTAGGGCTTGCACTCCCCATTAGATAAATGTGGTTAATTCAATCTGTCAATCTTCTCTCACTTGAGAAAAGCAGTGCTTCACTGGCTCCAACCACTCTTCTGCAACCTTGCCTGGTCCGTCTACTGATGTTTCCTTAAGGCTTCGTCTTTTTCTGCTAGTGGCTTCTCTGCTTCCCCACCAGCAAAACAACCAAGACTTACGCCCAAGCAACTATGCAGTATATTATCACTTTGCATGCAACGTGCTGCCCATGACTCCGAATTTCAGCAATGCAAAGCTGTCCAAACATTAAGTAAAGCAAAATTTGTGTTGGTATTGCAGAGTTCTAATATCCACTTCATGTCTGCCCTTCTGTCACGTTGAAAGTTTAGTGACACTAAAGAAATTTAAGGGGCCACAGACTCTAGCTGTAAACAAGTCTATTGTTGATTTACCCATTTCCATCACTTAAACACAAAAAAGAAAATCCTTGCAATGACTAAAGTCTTTGAAGAACTTAACTTCTTTTTCTGAAGAATCAAAAGCACCACTTAAGTGCAAAATAGTAATAGCAGCAGTGTTGTAGTTATGACAACTATGATAATTTTCATCTAAACCCTTTCTAAACCCTGACATTGAGCAGATTCTTCCCAGACAAGAATCACCCTCCATTATCATGCTAAGGACAGCCTGCTACTTCAGAATCAGATATGCTCAAGTCCAGCTCTTGAAGAGAAAGTCAGGAATAAAGAAAGTAACACAAAGGTTTTCAGCACAAGTTGAGAAATGTAAGCTATCCCAACATGAAACTTAAGAACTTACACTTTCTGTTCATAATGGTTACATTCCACACTGCAGGATTTTTTTTTTTTTTTTTGCATTTTGTCAATCATTTTAACAAAGCTTACTAATTTTCACAGTAAACACTTTGCTCACGTGAAAATTAAAATATGAGATTGTGTTTGCTTGCTTTTAAAACACACGATTGTTTTTGCTTCTCCTCCATAGAATATAACAATCAAACAGAGTATATGATACAGGGATGGGTAAAGAGAATAAAACATCTGAGTCATTCTCCTCCGGGGGCCACTATGCCTGTTTTGCAAAATATTTTATCCTATCTCAAAGCATATTTGGAGTAACCCCTTCTAACATTCTCCAGAATTTAAAATCAAGCATCCAAAGTACTGAAAATTTGACTAATAAAAAAATAATTTTACCTGTAAATTGTTTTCTGTGACTCTGTTCCACCAAACCATATTGATGGGTTCTCCTGTTTTACACCTGTCAGCCAGACAGCCGATAGGGTTCTTTGATTTTCTTGCTTTTGATCCCACCGGAACTATCCTCTCATCCAGCATCCCCAGTCGATACTTCCTGGGCTACGAAAAAGAAGGAGAGAAACCAGGCCACTCCTAACAACCCTCATCTAAAGCTACACTACAACAGGCGTCACACTGATTTCATTTCTGGATTGGTGGAATAGGAAACAATTTGCAAGTAAAATTTATCTGAGACTGTTTCCTTTCAATCATTATTATTTAGTTGCAATAAGCAACGTTTATTGCAACTAAAAAAAACTTTAGGGACTGCTAATTATTTGTAAGCAAACTTTTCCATCACAAGTCAGCCACTGAAATGAGTATGCATTTTCAGGAATTTAGTAAGAATTAGTTTTAAAAAATCCATATTTCTCTAACAGATACCTTCAACCACATCATAATACTGAACTCCAATAATTCCCTTAAGATTTTTACTGAAGAAGAAGCCCACATTGACTTTCATATGCTTCTTTTTAAGTTCAGATTTCCCAAGACTCATCTCCTGAAGATTAACAGTTTATTTATTAATTAATAAAAGGTAAAGCTGAGTAGCCAATTATAGAACTCAGTAACAAAAACATTTCTGCTCAAGTTAATATTCAAAAGAGTAACTTCAGGTACTGTCTTAGGTGAAGGCAAACAAATTACCATGATAAATGCATAGGAAACAAACAAACTTAAGAAAATAAAACATGCTTTAAGTAGGAAACATGCAGGAGATGTTTAAGCCTTAATAGGAGTTAAATTTCTATTACATTGCTAATGATCTCTACAAATAAAACTGTTTAAAAAACATGATATGAACATTAAATTAAAAAAGACACTGGAAAAAAAATGTTAAAGACTTTCACACAGGTGAGGTTCAGAAGTTCTCCAAATTGCTCTACACTTTCAAACCAACATGTACTTTCTCAGATAGTAAACACAACCACAAGAAATATTTCAGCATGCAGGTTCATTTAGACCGAGATCTTTTTTATACCAATTACAGCAAAACCTAGGGGCTTGTGTGTTTTTCTTTTGCTGTGTTTTTGATGTGCAAGTGTAAATTAGCACTGTCTGGTCATAAGACCACTTTTTATTAATCAAAGTTTAACTTACCTGTAGTCAGTTATCTACTTCTTCTGGTAAGAAATCTTAGCAAGATGTACCTTGATATGCATTTTAAAAATGGTTCCTCAATAAACAAGGTGACAATATAATTAAATACTTCCCGCCCATACACAAAGAAATGGTAAAATACATGTTGAGACTATAATAAACCAGCTGCAAAGTCATAGCTTAAACAAATTCCCTGATCTCATTCCCTGAAGTCTTTTAGGCTGAAAGTTTTGGAAAAAGTTAACATTGAGACAGATCACTCGTAGCTCATTTGCCTATAAAAGAACAAGAAGCCCAACACTGAATATGAACTACAAAGGCAAGAAACTGCATAAAGATCAAGTTAACCATCTTTCATAACAATTAGCAAGACTGAATTTCAGTTACAATTACAAATTTCGTGAACTGTGGTGGACAGGTAAAAAGTCCTTCCATGTCTCAAGCTGATCCCAGTAGAGCTAAATACAGGTTGTTTATGGGAAGAACCACTCTACTGTTGGACCACTTCCCATCTTAAACTACTACTATCATAAATGGCAAAGCTGTAAGGTCTGAGAAACCAAATATATAAATAACACAGAAGTTAAGGGCAAGGTTTGAATACAGTATGCTATTTTCTTAGCTTGGTTATGGGAAATAATAGCATCATGAAGATATCTACTGCAGCTCGCTTGGCATCTTCCTCAACTCTCGATGTTCTTCCAGGCGCAGGGCACTATCTGCCTCAGGCTATGGGACTACAATCCAGCTTTCAGTCATGTTTTGATTCATAAAGGGGTTTTGAATACTTCATAACAAAAAGGTGATATATAAATATTTGAAGAAGGAGAGCCAAAACAAAAGAGCTGAGCTTTTGTGGAGGGAGACTATTTCCTTTTCAATGTGATTCAGGTTCCAGGCAGCAGAATAGGCTTTGAGGGACCACGTTAGGGGGCTGGCAGAAATAAAGGTTAATTCTATGCCATAAATCAACTTTGAGCAAATATAAGCTCTTAAACCAGTAGTTCACAGTCTTACTGAAAATAAAGAAGTCAAACTAAAAAGCCAGAGGGTGAGTGGGAAAGACAAAATTAAAATTTCACTTTTATTACATATTACAAAACATCAGCAGATTACAAGCCCAGCACTCCATTGGTAAAACAATACAACATTAACATTTGGGGGAGAAAAGTCTTTTTGCATTTAAACCATTCTAAATTACACTGATTTTCAATGAGCAAAATTGCATCTGAATCAGAAATCCAATTAGAGTTTACATGAGACTAGAAAACAAAGTATCTGCCAGGAGCAGAAATTCTATAGAAAGGAAAGAACAAATAGACTGAGCAGTTTGAAAAAGACAATCAAGTTGTCTACACTCCTGCCTCCTACACAGAACAGCAAATAAAGCAGAGACAGAAGAGCGCACCTTGGAAAAAGAGCAAGAACTTAGCATCTACTGATCATTTCTGAACTGAGGTGTCTACCTAAGAAAAGGAAACGTGATCATCTAGACAAACCCAATTTCTTGGCATGGGTCAACTTTTTTAGATGGTTACAAAAGCAATTGCATGTTTGCTTTCCACAATGCTTTTCTGTAAGGTACAAAAACCCTGCTCAACCATACAGATGAAGGGATATATATATATATATAAAAATAAAAATCAGTGTGCTGAGTTATATGTATTTTTTTTAGGGAAGTGGCTAAAGCATTTACATACTTCATAATCCCTAAGCAAGCATTTCCAAACTACGCTGCAACTCCCAAGATGGTTACATGTTCCAAATGAGTTGTGAAAGGTCAAAAATACCAATTTTAAAATTAAAAATAAAGGTTAGATTTCATATTAATTATTATAGTTTAAGAGGAAAAAAAAAAACAAAGCCAAATTACTACAAGGCATTACTGGAACAGTTGAGTTCCTCCAGGGCAAAGAAGTAAGAAGCAATAGTAATTACTGGTTGCAAATGTTTACATGAAGCAGGGAACAGCTAACTATGTTTAATTGCTAGCAACAGCTTGGCTCCCCAGGGTGAGAAGGGTAAGCATTTTCAACCATAGATAGTAATTATAACCCTTGCCCTGTGAAACCAAGCTGCTGCCAGCAATTAATGGTAGGAAGCTATTGGTTGGCATGATTAGAGGCAAGGTGTTATATATTAGGAAAGATCAACCCCCCAAAGTCTCAGAAACATTACACTTAAACAAGAAATCCACTCTAAAAACAACGAGGACCTGAGTAGCATCTTCATATCAGAATACTACTACAGATGAGTAACTTAATTAGCCCACGCTAGAAAATTTTTCTCAAGTCAGCTTAATTACTTGCCTCCCATTCATTCAAAAGGAAGCTTGGGAACATGTTTAGCAAGTCTATTTTCTTCCTACTATCTGCTGTAACAAGGTTATGCCTCACCCCTAGTTTCTCCTGTTTCATGGACAAGAAAATGCAACTAACATACATTAGGCATTGCCCCACTCCATCTTTCCAGTTCAGGGGCTGGACACACCAATGTTATAAGGCTATCCTAGAGGGGAAAAAATAAAATCTAAAAAAAGGTTTATGAAGATTCAAACCATAAAGACTCCTCCTGTCTAATAACCTCCATGTAATATTTAAGTCTGGATAAGGCAGAAAACCAAGACAGACTATTCCAAAATTTTGTTCCACTGAAGATCCGTAGTTGGATTATTTGGGATCACACATGCCCCAAATTATATTTCTGCTCCCCAAAATGTACTTACACTTTGATGGGCTTTGAATATTTAGATTTCCAAGACAATTTCTATACCAAAACACGCACAACAAAGTTTAGCATACAAACACATGAGCTGGCCATAGTGTTTTTAAAATATTGTGAATAACCTGAGCCCTAATAATAATCTAAGGCTACATGCATATACTGAAGCAAATACTTCATGGTTCTCTATCACAGGCTGACTTAAGCAGCATTACCTTAAATTACCATAGCAAAAATAAAAGATACCACAGCAGCATTACCTAGGACTCATCTCTTGTACAGTGAGTTGACTGTATCATGTACAAACATATACTAGCATTATATCGTCAGACAGGAAAAACTGGGTATACCATGTTTTATTTTCCTTGCACTGCTACAAAATTAAGAAATGTGCTTTTAGTCTCAAATGTTGACTTGCCTCGTAGTATTTCAGTTTTGTTTTGCTTTTTAAACAGAAGTTAGTATCAAGTAGACCATTAGAAAAAGATTAAATGCTCAGCTACTGTGCTACTCTACTCAGCCAACATTTTTATTTTCTTTCTTAAAAACTAAAAGCTGACTACAAGCCAAGAACTCCCCTGGCAGAGCTTGCAAATGACTCCTGTTAGATCAGAACTCTCCTCCTTCCTTCCTTGTTTCAAGCAGCTATCATCGGTGGAAGTTTCACCCAACAGCCATAGCAGATCAGCTGGAGTAAGACAGGGAAACAACCAGCTATCGTTATGAACTTCAACATGGGTATAGGGGGAAAGAACAAGTCAGGGCCAGAATCCATAAACAGGCACAATCAGCTGAGTAGCATTCTTAATTAAAAGTACAACTGAACAAATGGATTCATCAAGTATTACCTTAACACCTACCTTAACACTAGGTGGGGTCGCTAGGAATACCCTTGTAGATTTTTTAAGCTGGTAATATGAAAAAAGGCAGCTGTCTTGTCATTGCTTTTTAAGCCTTGGAGCTAACATTGCTACAAACCCCTCGCATGGTTTAGGATTTGGTTAGCCAAAGTACTCTCTCCACTTCCTATTTCATTGCAACCTCTCTTTGGTACACAGGCAGCCAACACTCGTTTATCTCGGCTTCTGAATGTTAGAACCTTTGGAACCTGCTTGACTTCGAAAATCCACAGAAAATGGAATAGTAGCCTAACTTTTGGTCTAAAAGTTTCCAAAAAAAAAAAAAGTGTTGTTTAAGAAAAAAAGGAAAGTATGCCAACATTTACAATGTTTATATACTTAATAATTTTACTGTTTATAGTGCTATACATTGAAATTCCATGCACCCTTTTTTCTTCTTTTTATTGTTCATAAAACCTTTGTTTTCTCTGGGAATAAAGTTTTCTCTAGTTGAAAAGTATCATGTAGAGACAGCAAGAAATATTCTTCTGAATATTTTTGATTATTCTTTGAATATTTTATATTTTTATATATATATTTAATATATATAATATAATATTTTATATTTGTATATAAATATATACAATATTTTGTATATATAATGTTTATATACAATATTTTATATTTATATATATTTATAATATATTTATTATATTATAAATATAAAATTTATATTTTATATTCATTTAAAATAAAATTTATATTTTATATTCAAAGAAAGCTAAAATGTCCATGTGGCATGGAAATAGCTTTCACCCCGCAACATATGTAATCATTGCAACAAAAATTGCGTCAGCCAAATTTGAGTGAAAGCTCCAACAGATCAGGCATTACATCTTACAGCTAAGGAAAACTTCTCAGGTGTGAATACAAAAAAGTATTTCAGGAGCATGGAAGTTGAAGACGTGAAAATCCTAAAACATTCAGATGGAGCTAAGTTGACATCGAAGTCTTGACTCAAATTTTGCAGCCAAGCTAGGTCTGCGTATGAATCACAAAGAGCTACCACAGTCACTGATGAAGTTCTTTGCTAAGGAATTACTATCACCTGCTAAATTGAAACAAGCTAGCAGAAAAGCAGGCTTTTTCCATTACTATAGCAGATAGCTCTATGTAGTGAAGACTTACCAGAGGACCACCATCCCAAGACACAGTTAAGAACCAAAAGTATAGGGAAAAGGACTAAAGATTTTGATGCAACTTCTACTCTATTCAGCATATGATTTCTCAAAACTGGTGTACTTTTCTAGCTGTTTTAAGTATTTGCATAGAATTTTCAATTACTGTGAACACAAGCTTAAGAAATCCTCCAATTAATGTACTGCAAATAACTTACTTGAAGACTACTTAAATATTACCATGGAAAGAGTCAAAAAAAGCTTGTAAATATAACCAAAAACATCTTGCACATTCAAATTGCCTGACAGAGGTCTAGGTGGCTAACTACAAAAAATAGACTTAAAAATGGGGAGTGATGGTAGCTTTTGAAGTTTTAGATGTCTGTAGTTCATACAATACATCTGACCTGCTTACACACAAAACCAGATCTTTTTTTTATGCAGTTCTATGGTAAGTGCTATGCTGTCAATCCATCTTATTCTGCTCTTTTCCTTCAAATACACAAATAGGGGAGGCAACAAAAATATAATGACTCATCAATATAAGTGTTCAACATTTCTAAAAGAAGGTGCTTTAATAACATGATTTCTTACATAATAATCACTAATCCATACACAAAACTCAATGAGAATAAAAAAAAAATCACTCGTGTCATACACATACCATACTATGTAGTATTTACTAAGATAGCAACAGTACACAACAAAAAAACAATTCCAAAGAAAATTGTACACCAGGTCAACTATCATATCCTTAAAACACATTTTAGACAGAGGTAGACTTCATACTACCTGCAAATATTTACTAGTTTTCTTTAGAAGCATAATCTGTTTTTTTCCTTTTTCCTTCAACAATTTTTTGGCATCACTTACCAACTGTGATGTTTTATTATTGCAATAGAGATGTATAACCCCAGGAGGAAAGTTTCAGGTTTTGAAAGTTAAGTTTAGCCCCCCAGGTGCATTATAAAGTGTGTGCAGCCAAAATTTTGCAGTTTAAAACACAGTGATGTGAGGTGATGTTTGGCAATGACCTCTCAGCTACTCAGAACATGCTGCATGCTTTTGAGGTGGTATTCCAGGGACCATGGAACATTTTTCATTAAAGGTAAATACATCAAGACCAAACAGCATGCACGGCTCTTCAATGAACACCACTGAAAACTATAACGATGATGTACCAGAGGTGTCAGGACAGAGCTGGAGAAAAATACAGCTTCCCAACAGGTAACAAAACTAGATGGAGGACAGGACACTGAAAAATAGGCTGGAAATGGTTTAGATCTTAATAACTTGTTTTCTATACAACCTAGAGTTAGCTTTATTATTTTCTTTTAAGAGGAAAACTCTCCTTGTCCTCATTAAAAAAGCCTGCAGTTTTTTGAACTAGGCTTACCGGCAATCTTTTGTTTCAAAATAATGTTGTCTGCATATTTAGTACTGCTGATCAAAGTATATGAATTAAAGAAGGCTGCTGTCCACTCCCACTTGCAATATATCTCTACACAAAACACCAAGAATAGCAGAATCCCATTCTCGGTAAAATTCAGTCCAAATAATCTCTGCCATAATTTCAATTCTAATTAGAGTATGCTGTCCTGGCTTTTAGTCACCTAAAATCAGTGGAAGGAGTTCTAAACAGAATTTTGTAAAACACATAAAACAGCTTTAAAGTTATATTGAAGTTCTGTTCACTACAGCAAATCTGTTCAGTCTTTGCAACCTGAGGACTAACAGCAATCCTCACTTTAACGACCCTCCTCTAAGTGTGACCGAAACATTAAAAAATTAAACCAGTGTCAGGAGCTTTTCAGAAGAGTTCAGTTTCCATGAGGATTGAAGGTATAAAAAAAATAAAACAAAACTTTAAAAAATAACAATGTTTTCCACTATCCTTTAAGGCTGACTACTGAATAGTGGTGGAACCGTTTAGTCCAGATTGGTGGTAACAGCCTCAGAACAAATTTAAACAAAAGCTTCATCACTTTGTTTTTCTAATACATTAAGCTGTCATTCACTTGGCATCAGATTCTCATCAGTTATGTTGCACATATTTTTATGAACTGTTTACCAGAACCACCAAAATGAATGCAAACAAATGAGTTTTCCAGACAGATTATTTCCAAGTTTACAGAGGAACTTTTTTCTAGATAAAGATCAAAGCCAATTTAGGAAAAAACACCCAAGAACTTCAGATTCAGAATGTTACCCTATTTTTAGCAAGCGTAACATGTATTTGAAGAAAAACAAAAAAAAAAGTGACATCATTATACTCAGGGAAGAGGGTTAGTCTAACTCTAGCTTTCGTTCCATGCTTCACAAATCCTATTTGTGCATTGTAAATTAATACTTACCTGAAAATCTCTTATAGGAAATTCACTTTAAGGTTGCTTGTCTTACTGCATGTAGAGTTACAACAACCGGACAGTAAATCCAGCAGGGTTTACAGTTGACAGAACCTCCATCAAGGCTCCATCTATAGAAATACTTAGCTCCTTTGATTTCATTTTAAGTATCCTATAAAATGTCTTTAAATAGTAATCTTAGCTTTCCTGGAATCTAAAATTGAAATGCAATTTAATAATTTCTAGACAGAGAAAATAAGGTTTATGAACATTCTTGAGGTTAAAGGACTACGTTTACTTTTCAAACAAAAGGTAAAATTGATCAAATTTTTAAAAAGCTGTAACCAACGTTTTAAAACATGAAAATAATCATAAGCAACTTCAGTAGCCTAGTCACTACTAAAAAAGCAAGGATATTAAGAATTCTGATCATGTCTTAGTTTTAATATTTTATTATCAAATATTTAAGCTCACATGGCTTGCCCGCTTTTAAAGGGCTGCCAGAATAACACAATCAGTAATATTCAGATACAATATTAATAAACTTAAGACATCTACATATTACAATTTTTATTTTTTTTTTTTTAGAAACTATTCATGGTTTTATACAAACAACCAGTTTTTACATACTTGCAAGTAACTTAATTCCAAATATTTAAAATAACACATTTCTAATTTCTAAAGCAAAACAATCACTCTTTATTCACTTACCAAGACTGTATTATATCTGTCCTCCAAGTCAGTGATAAACGAAGGAAATGCTGGTTTTGCCAGCTAGTTCAGAACAAACAAAACCTTAGCCCCGGGCTCTTAGCAAGAAAATTGAAAGGTTTTTTCAAATAGTAGATGTTGTAAACACCTACATTTGAGCTAGCCACCAAGGCTCCCTTTAGAGTCATTGAACAGAAACGTGCACTTCTGGAAGGTTATCTAGCTTGTGTTACAGCAGCTATTGAACACTGGCTATTCAAGTCATGTTGCTCAAGCTCTGAATAAAACTCAGTTACTGGAGTAGGGTGCAAATCACAGAATTTTTTTTAAAATACCCAGCACTCAAGCATTTAGTTCAAGGAAATGTATGACTATACTTGAATACTGTACTCAAAAAAAAAAAAAAAACTAAAAATGGTAAGAAACAACATCCAAGACTATTTGCAGTGTATTGTCTGGTTGTCGAGTCAAACAGCCACAGCAGAAATTCATTTCTGCTAGAGATTCATTTCTAGTAGCTCTATACATCAAGTATTATCCACTTCACCACTCATTGACATTAGCCTCATCTACCTTGCTTTTCTTAATGTCAGCCAAGTGTTCACTTAAACTGCTCGTCTCTCTCTACTGACTATAGAGGGAGCCTTGACGCCTAGATTTTAAGACAGTTCCAATCATATTAGATGAAAACTTCCCCCTTACTAGTATTATTTAACAATCTTTTACACAAATATAGGTCACAAAATGGAAGCCATAATAAACAATAAAAGTTTAATAGGAAAAGCATAACGACACCCCTTTCAATTAATGCCAGTTATGTCTGAAATATTAATGGAGGGAAAAAAAAAATAAGTAAATCAGTTTCACAGATAAATGCCTCTCCTGATACTATTTTTGCAGTAAGTGGTTTAATTGCTGATTCTTTCTTGGGGAAAAAAGAGACCAAGTCAGAACAGACTTTCCATTACTAACTGAGCTTTAAGTTTCTTGAGCTTTATATTCAAACATTATCTGGTTTGCTTCCATTTTGTACTGTTTCATTAACTTTGAATTAACAGTCAGTATTAGAAGCAGTGTTTTAGTATGCTTTTGTATGTCATTTTCTTTTGAGCATATGGTTTAATATGCATACACATAAATAGAATACAATTTTCTTTCTTACTGTCCTCATTAACTGGGTAAACACACAGTTGTTTACATCAAACTTCCAGTACAATACAGCTGGCATTAAGGAAAAAGGCAATTGAGAGATTCCATCTAGTTTGGATGCATAATATTGGGAAGTTATCATTCTATAGCTTCATTTTAGTTCAAGAAAAATAGTCTGATGGACCAACTATGGTAATTATCTTCATGCTCAATCTTCACCTGCAGGAACGATACAGAGCTTAATTGCCAACACGCAAATAAAGCTCTATGAAAAGTCACAAGCATGCTGATACAGCATGCTTTCAAAAAAAGGTATTATTGACTACAGGAAAGTTCAGAATCATGTGGCAAATAAGATGCAAAACATGAAAGTCATCACTGAAAGCAAAATCTGATAACTGGCTGGGACAAGATAATGTCTTTTTTGATAAGAGACAGTTTGGAAAAATAAGAAGTAATTCTGGGGTAAACCAAACTTACTCTTATTCCAGCCACTGTGCTTTTAAATGGGTAATTAGGAATCAGCACAGCCTGAGTTGGCACAGGTCAAAGGTGTTCAAAGATGCTCTTTAGCTTTCAGCAGAAGACTTGTCAATAAAGATTAGAGGGGAAAAATACCACACCTTATCTTCCCCATAATATTATTAGAGTATCTTTCAAACTGAAGGCATTTCAAACAAAGAATTATTTTGACAGCACGGACAAATAAATGGGAGGAATGATTCTTCTTGTATTCAGAACTTATTACCATGAAGGTACAAGATAATCCAACCACCTGCAAGCCTCAGTGCAATAAAAATAATTTGTTTTTAAATGCAATGGACCATGCCTGAATTTTCATATTCAAAGCATTCTTATCATCTTCAATTTACAAATGCTTGGAATATTTCCTAATAGCAACAGTCTGATCTGGTGCAACACAAATGAAAGGGATCTCATTTATATTGGCAGTGAATTAGTAAAATAAAACTAGTAACACTAGAAGAATCATCCTTATTTCACCTAGCATTTCAAGTTGTTCCAGATCTTCTTCCCTGTCAACTCATGCACGATTACACCACTTAAAATTTAGCTGTTGCCTACCTTTCTCCTTTGAGACACGGTGAGGGCAGCAAAGTCATTAAACAAGGATGAATTTGGTGAAGTTAGTGGATCTGTAAAAAGAGTGTAAAACATGTTATACACCTACATATATACAAAAAAAAGCTTACAATTTTTAATTTGTTTGAATGGAAAAAAATCCCTCAGGCAAAACTACGTTTAGCAACACTGTTGAAAACTACAGCATTTGTTAGATTCCATGCAACAGCATAAATGAAACAGTGCTCATTAGCATAAATGCAGTACATTTAATTGCTGTTGACACTATTTAAAGTCCACTAAGATTTTAAAGCCTCCATCTCCAGTTACCTGAACTTAGTCACCTTCAGCACAACATAGCATTACAAATAATGGTGCAGATGTTATGTCACACACAAATTTAAATCTGATCTAAATGTAGCAGAAGTCCATACTCTACTAGAAGCTTTTTATTGATTTTCTTTCTCCCTGTGTATCCCCTCAAAAATTGAAGCACCAAAAATTGAACAATCACAGATGCAACTTAAACAGGAAAGTCCAAACTGAATTTATATAATTATCAAATTTATTGTTTGCAGGTAGCATTAATTTATGTTTTAATGAAACACTCTTTAGCATTCATCAGTACTCCTTTATAAGCTAATACTACAAGTGAGGCACAGCTTAGGAGGGGAAAAAATTAGCAGGACCAGAGACACAACAGAATTTAAAGTGGTTTCCAAAAGTCAGTCTGGTTTCTCTCCTTCGCATGCATCACCATCACTATTTGGCTTGTCACACAGTCAAACTGACTGCATTTAAAACTGTAGAACTCCGCTGCCTTGAATAGCTAATTGTGCAGTGGGACAAAAGCACAAAACCTACTGGAAATGAACTAGGAGGAAGAAAAACAAAAACAAACTTGGCTTTCAAATTAATTTTCTAGAACTATATACTACCATGCTTTACCAAAAAAAAAATAAATAAGTGTAAGTAGCCTAGCTATAGTTTCAGACATGCAAATGAAGTTCTAGAACATTATTAATACACCAATTTTCAGCACAGCAACATTTTAAATGCCATAAGGGAATAGTGCTCTTCTTGAAAGAAGCTGGCTTGACAGCTACAGCTGAAATAATCTGCAGTGCCTGTTATAATTTGGAAAGGAATTCTGAAAAGCACATTATACAAGTTCAATATACCCTTCACAGTCATCTAGTGAATATGCAGGCCAGCACTATAGAGACACCGTTTGGTTGAAAAAACATGTTCCCAATAATAAGAAAAACATTGTAAGAGTTGAAGTACTGCTTAAAGGACAAAACTTGGTATCTATTAAGATTTGTCATTTATGTGATATATTTCACAAGAATTGTATACCCTTGAATTCAAGATTAAAAACCTGTATATTCATTCCACACAGCAGCCTCCTTGAAAAACACAATAAAAAAGGACATCACCATGGAGCAACAAAAGCACTTAAGCTATCAGTGCTTTATGGAGGATATCCAAGCTAGCATCTCATGTGAAACGACAAGACCAATAGATTGCATTTTTTTGTAGTAGCAGTATGTTTTCTTGTTGCTGTTGTTGTTTTAGTTTTTCCCCACTGCAGCAAAAAGGCGGCTGAAAATTTTGAGTTCTGTAGCACTTCAGCTTTGGACTACAAAAAGTAATCATATAATACCCTATAGCGGACAAGAAGTTCTCCTGCATCTTAAATCATATCAGAGGAAAAAACCTATCTTCAGTCTCAATTTTACCAAAGGGAATCTCTCAAATTTCCAAGTATACTTTTGTATGTATTACTTTAAAAGTGCTTACCATGGCCTGCGTACTGCTTGGCACTGTCATTGAGAAGGCTAGGGGAGCTGCTGCTATTTGTCATCCTCTGCAAAAACAAAAAAATTGTACATATAAAACTACAAAATATTAGGACGAATTGATAATTGAGACGGTATGTAGAAAGTTCAGAAACTGTTTGTAGTTGACAAAAATGTTTAGTAAAATACAGCATTTCACATGAGAACAATGAAAGCCAAAACCAACTGTGTACTAAAATGAAACTCTATCCTCATGAATTACTTCTACTTTGGGAGGTTCTGCCAAACCTTTGGTTTTCTTCCTGTACATCGCCAGCATTAGGTAAGCCAGTCCTTTATTATATTACTGTAACTCTTCCCTGTATTATACACTGTAATCACCATATGAAGCTTTTCTAAGCAAAAATATTCAAATAAGTATATTTGACAGTTCATTGTTTTTTGTCTGTTTTTTAAAAAACATTAACAGTACCTTTCAGCAAAATCATGCAATTCTTGTAAACCAGCAGGACACTTGAAAGCTTCTTAGTATTCCTCCTTCGCCCCACCTGCTTCTCCTGCACTCCTCCACAGATACCAGCTAGCAATCAGCTGGACTACAGAAAGCAGCACTGCTCGAAGAGCTACCACTGCTTTCATGTAAGAGACAGTGTCCCTCTACTCCTCTGGTCTCCCAGCTAGATGGAAAAGTACAAGAAGAAAAGCACAGCAATGCTAGGAAGTGTCCTCTCCATCACCAAGTGATAGTACGAGTAACTTTTTTTTTTTTTTTAAACCTCTTCCTAGGCATTCTTTTGGCCCCCATCAACTAGGAGTCTCCCAGCCAATTTCTGGGCACTATTCAACAGCAAAAAGCTTTGAGATCCCTTCAAGTAGATAGTTTGCATGCAGCAGCTGCTGTCGTGGGTGAGTATACACCAGCACAAACAGGCCACTTCATGCCAGCTGGCCCCAAGTGTCTCTAGGACGGTTTCCAGACATGCCTAATTCAGTAGTCAAGACACAGACTAAGAATCAGAACTGGTCACTGGAGTTGCACTTTACACTTTCATTTTTCCACTGCCAATCTGAGCACTAGTGGCAGATGGCAAGAAGCCTACTACATAATACTTTAGTGCCATTTCATCTAGTTCTTGACCAGAAGGATCAATATTCTGAAGTAAATTTGGTAAGAACAGAGGAGAACCAATGCAAGCTAGTGTCATCTCGCGTGGCAAGAAGTGCATTAGGTTTACTTAAAAAGTTTCTCAGCATCCTGCACAAAACTGAAAATTGCAGCTTGCAAACTGACTTCACCAGAAGCTGCAGCTTTCACTTGTATCTAGAAAAAATATTAGATTATGTGATGTACATTTATGTGGAAAGCAGGTTGTTAAAAAAAATCATCATGCACTGTTAGGAAAGTAACTTCAAGAAAGTTTTTGCAAAATGTAGGTACCGAATCAGGTACCTTATTGTTATCCTCTCAACAGCAGGCTCAATCAATGTCCTATTGTCAACTGACATGCAACTTCTTTATTTCAGTATCTGTGCTCCTTCGCTACAGCAAGCCTTGTAAGACCTTCTGACACAACTCTTCATTCAGTATGAGTATGTAGTACTATACAAAGCAGTAGTAGACTACTTGCAGATGTACGCGTAATATACATATGTATATACGGTGTTAACCTCCAGCTTTTTCAAGAATAAACTGAGGAACACTATTTGTTATATGCTTTCACTATTTTAATGCCACTTATCTCCTGTTCTTAACTCACATTAAACAATTAGTGATCATCAAGCAAGTCTTTCCACAAAAAAGATGCCCCTAATGAAACAGTTTACTGATTTCTGCAAAACAGTAGCATTTCATGAAACCCCACTATATTAACAATTTTGATCAAGTTCAGAGAGGCTCATCCCACTGTCTCCACAAGAACAAACTTACAGCTCAAGTCAAAGAAATAGCCTAGCAAATTTTAAACTTCTCATTGCAAGCTGTTTTCAGCAAGGTATTTAGCAAACAAATCAGTATTTAGAGACAAAAGATGAGTTTAGCTTCTGCCTTGTCTGGTGCAAACATTCTGTAATATTGGTAAGTTTACCAGACGCTGGAAGACAGATAAGACTTTTTTCATCCCCAATTATGATAACTGCAAAAATTATATACAGCGAGCTGGAGAGTTACATGTTGTCGTCTGGTAGCTGGTATTTTTTGGTGAGAACAACCAGTTTCTGGTATTCAGATAACAAGTTAGTTGTGGCATTTTGTTATTTTTCGCAGTATAGATGTCTTGTACAAAAAGCACGGTGATCTTAAAGTAATTATCAGCCAGTCTGCACCCAAGTGGTCACAGCGAGTCTCTGGCTGATCAGTACCAGACAGCGTGTTCTGAGATTGAATCAAAGTTTCCTAACTCACTGGGGTCACAGACCTGATTCAGTATGTCCTTTTGATAGTAAAATTACTGCTTCTATTCTCTCCACTCCAAAATGTAAGTAGAAATCTAACTGTAAAATACCAGTATATAAAAACTATTGTGCAAGAAATTTTCTACTGAATACATAGTAAGTAATTCCTGGATTATAGTAGCTCAGCTGTTCATACAACATGTTCTTTTCCTGGTCAAGCAACGAGAAAGGTGTTAAAACTTTCACAAAACAGCGTCCCTACTGTGCCTCTTTTCCTAGTATTTGCTACATCCGCACTGACCCTTATAAGAGGAAGTGGTTTAGGAACATGAAGAAAATCTTCCAGATCTGCACAAAAATTGATAGTGTTAATGTCTATTTCTGACATACAGGTATTTGTAACAATTTTAATGCAAAACGTAGAGGTCTGTCAGAACAGGGATAGATGCAACTGACATCTGGGCTGGTATCAAAGATGGTTAAGATTAGGGCTAAAACCGGGAACCAAGCACTCTTCTGTCAACAGTATTTTTCCTATTCAAGTAGTGCAGTTAAACATTCAATCAGACCTGAAATGTGAAAATGTGACTGCAATAATGAAAATCTGTGCTGATACAATCAATAAAAAGATATATAGCGTGCACGCTGGAGACAGATTGCAGCAGAACACACTGTTCAGTATTCTAACAACACAGTGCAAAGAACTTCCTAAGTCTACGAACATCAAAATGTCCTGTTGCAAAGACAAGGCTTGTTTGAGGTGTAAACATATTTCACACGAGCCACGATTCTGGAAAAATAAAACTTACTGATCCTGGGCAGCTCTTGCTCTAACAACTGCTTGAAAGCTGTAGCTTGCATGAAGTTGAAAAATGCCACTTAACCACTCGCTTTCATGAATTTTTCATCTTGCTCAACATTTATTACGCATGCACAAGCTTCTTACCTTACCATTAGTCATGAAAGTCCCGCATGTAGTGAGCAAAGGATTTTTAAGGTGTTTTAATATTTAAGACTTCCACCACGCTCTAAAACATTTAGTCTTCAGTAGGGCTATTTCTCTACCTCATTTTTACAAAGTCAACAGGAAAATGTCTTCAACAAAAAAATAATATAAAAAATATACCAAGCGCTATTTGCTATTTCTGTTTTCTTGATAACAGGTTTTGCTTTCTAAATATTATTTATCAATCTCTTAGTAGCGTTGAGCTATTTTTTATACAAATTCAATTTCAAGAAGAATCTAAGCACAAGAACCTCTAGCCCAAAAGATCAAAGCTCCAGAAAGGTAAGAGAAGCCATTAAGAGACGAAAATGAACTATTCATTCTTAATAAGCCTGCAAGGCAAGGCAAGCAAACACCAAGTTTTTAACTTGCTTTAATGCATCATGACTTTCACCATATGGAAGCTAACACTGAAAGAACTTTGGCACAACCAAATGCCACACCAATGTCACTCAGGTCCATATAAATTCCTTGCCTGCCTATTGCTATGATTTATTGAGGTTCTTTAAGCAGTAGTTAAAATTCAACTAGGCTGCCTGGCACGCATCCTGTCCCTCTCCCTTTAAGGCAACTAAAAAGTTGTTTCTGTTCACATCTCAAAAGAAAGCTACTACAAAATCAAACCATCACATTCATTCAGTCCAAGGATTTAACCTAAGGCTTCAGCTTAGAGCTTTCTCCACAGCTGAAGCTCTGATCAGTGACAAAATACAGCCTCTTTAATTTCACAAAAAAAAAAAAAAAAAAGGTGATAAAAAGTTTCAGAATACTTTTTTAATTCCTGAATATTCAAGCAATACCAGAGCAGGAATAAACTCATTCGGACATGTTTAATCCCAGTGTTTGAGGAATAATCGAAATAACAAATCTCCTCTCAGGAAAATGTTGTATGTTGTATGAAAAGGTACAGTGTCAAAAACAAAACTTTTGTCAAAGTCAATCATCATCTCCTCTCCTAGACATAAGATAGACTGTTGGTTCCAAAATTTTCCTGTTCAGAACTGTTTCAAGTTACTGTCTTATAAAAAAGTATTATTTTGACACAGACTAGGACAACACTGACAGTAGATCAACTGTAACAATTTCCATATCATGTTGCTATTTGAATAATCTTTCTTCAAATTCATTCCTGTGTTAAGTATATTATCTCAAAATACTTTGTAGCATGTCACAAGTTCTCTTTACCTTAATACTCTTCTACCAGAATTATATTTCAGTTATTTCTCTAATTTTTGGAACAATGTTAATTGAACAATAAAAGAAGTCATACTGCAAAAGAGTAAGATTGTCACAAGCAAACAAGCCATTGTTCAGCTGTCACATTCTGTGACCTACTAATGGTGACACCTTTCGCTTTTGTTTCTGAACGATCCAAAACTCGTCTTGGGTGCCTAGCATATTTGACTCACAGCACGTCCCACTCAAATGTTTGAATTAAAACAACTGGATTTCTTCAAAAAGCATTATGTAAACAGTCGCATAATTTCATATTTAAAATAGCATGTCTATAGCTCCACCAGGCTCTCAACAGTTAAAAATTGAAGACATTAACAAGCCTGCATGCTCGTGTTAAGGAGAGTTTTATTACTCAGCTCCTGGCAGATGCAACAATGGGAACAAAGGCCTTTGTGTTTACTCAGCTGCAAGGCTTTGAAGCGAGGAGGATCTCTACTTCTCAGGCTTTTCAAGAACTCTTAGTATGCCAATACTAGCATGGCAAAAGCAAGAGTCATTCTTCTCCGTTGCTTGGCCTTGCCAACTTTAATGCTGATGACTTCTCTCTATTTTTATTTTGTTTACAGCAATTTAAAAAAAAAAAGTGCTTTTACTTTCTACATAACCCGCAGACCAATGGAAGGTGTGTAGTTACAAAACTCATCGTGTCTAAATATATAGAAACATATCTGTAAAGCAATATACACAAAGGTACTTTCTACTGTTTTATGCTCTTACAAGCAGGTTGCTCAACCCTGTTACATTAGCAGTTTTGACATCAAGGTGCTCCTCTGCCTCATCCTGCTCTGCATTCTCCCAGATTATTCACATGCCCTCTTATGATCCCAGCGTAATACTACTGAAACTCCTTCCCACACCGCCTGTAGCTTTGATCAGCCCACGAGCTAGTAAAGAGGCAGTGCTAACGTGACTGGTCCAGAGGAACACGCATACCAGCTCGCCGAGTGGTACACGCAGAGTGCCTGAGCAAACAGCCAAGCATTAGAGGCATCCCGGCCAGCCAGCTCCTGCCTCCTCACTGCTGGGAAAGCCAAGTGAAACGAGCTGCTCCTTGAACCACACCTCAGCCTGTCTCTTGGCTGCTGCGAAGCCAAAAAAAAAAAAAAAAAGAAAAAGAAAAAGAACAGCTTCAGGGACAGCATGCAGCCTGGGAGCCGTGTGTTGTGCAGGCCTGCTCTGTTATTAGTTATGGAGAAAAGGGGAAACAGACGCTTTGATAAGCGGGAAGCCAACGCTGCAAATGTAGCATATGAAGGAACGTGCAGATTCAGGGAAGAAAAGACGTATGAAACAAAACCATATTACAGGGAAATGCAAACTGATGACAACAGGAGACGATTAATCAAGAGGAAGCTAGCCAGTAACAACAGAAGAGACCAACGGGAGGCAACAAAAGGTTGGCTAACAGCGAAGAATTTTGAGGTAGGAGGAGTGGTAGGATGAGGCAAAGAGTTACTATTTTTAGAAAGGAACTAAAAAGAAGAATTAAAACGGCCACTCTGAAAACCCTGCCTCTTCTGAACAGCACTGAGGATTTTCACTCCCATCTTTTTTCCAATGCAAATTGAACATTACAACTAGCTGCACCTTCACCACTAGTCTAAACCCAACGAGAAGTTCTAGACCTCTTAAAATACTCTTCAGCACATACAAATGAGATCTCAGTCAGAAAGATAATTCTGCAGAGATGCTGATCACTACCTACCTCACATTACATATGTTCAAAGATGCATATTTCCTCCTTAATTCATCATGATACAATTTGCTTTTATTTTCCTTCCTTATGCTGCATACTTACAACTAACACAGACAATGTATTGCACACAAGAGCATGGTGACTGCAAAAATTTGGATAGTAACCTTGCTTGAGGCAATTTGCCTCCTTTACATATGTGCTATGATAACCCAAATACACACAGCCAGTCTTTTTCAACAAACCTGGCTTGTTTCCTACACATGACAAATGCATTCTGAAGTTTAATTAGGACTAGTCAGGAAGACTCGTGTACTGAATCCCTGCTGATAATGTTGGAAGGCACCTAGTGAACAAGGCTTGGACTGTACAATACTGCATAGTGGAAGAAAATGAACATTACTCACAATAGGCTGTTTCTATCCTCACCAGACTAAGGCAGCTACGTCACTTGAACTAAGCTTTCTACATGGGGTCACTATTTCCATTCCTTATTTTCAAGCTGTATAGGTTAAATTCAGAAACTCTGCAGTCTGGTTTGGACAGCAGCACCGGTTTTTGTTTGTTTTTATTGTAACCTTTCTGTTCCCATTCCTCTATAAAATGTAGGCAGCTTTCTTCTTTAATAAGGAAAGCATTCCTTCACTTTTGAAAGGAAATGTAAATATCAGATACCATAACAGCAACATGCATGCTGCCAACTGTCTTTAAAAGAAGGATTTGAGCAGCATGCAGGGGACAATGAAATAAACACTTAATCAACTATCAAATGGATGCTCATTACGTATGCACCATGCAGTCTGTGTCCCGAGTAAGTCCCAATTATAATTCTTCTACTGAAAAGACACAATGTTATGGAGAATACACCTCAATGTAACCACCCCAAGGCTGCATCAGTAGCCTAAACTTAACGTTTCTTAAAATCTAACTGTATCTTAACTAGCGTTTCTTCTAGCTGTGTGTTTATTTTGCTGTCTATGCAACTTCCCCAGCCTTAAAAAAAAAAAAGCTGAAAAAGTTTCCTCATATTACACTGCTGATGCATCTATTTGTGAACTGCACAGATCTAGCAGAGATGACTAAGTAACTCATAGATGGAATAGATGTTTTCATCTGCACAAGCAAAGCAGAGGCTTATCAGACATTTTGCAGCAGATTTCTGATATTTCATTAATAGCAGAAAGCTAAACTTGCAGTATCTTAAGACTCAAGCACATGGAAAGAAGTATGTGCACAGATGTGTTCTGTTCACTCTGCTTTGGCCCAAGTTTGCATTATGCCAGCTTGTTTCTTTGTCCCAAATAGTATACATTTAGCTCATGCAATTCTAGGCTCCATTCTGTAAGTGTCTCCGGTCCTCCTGCTCTTTCCTTTCCAGTTGTCCTCCCAGCTCTTCATTCATTCATCTTCAGCTCAGTTTCTCTAAGCCCACAGCATAAGTCTTTGTGCCCTTACACATCCCTCTGCTATAGTTAATAGAGATGCAGGTCTTTTTTCCCCTCCACTAAATACAGATCCACTTCCATACTGCTTCAGTCTTAAGTGTAAGGGAAAAAAATAAAGAAATCAGATCAGCATTCCTGCTCAGTGTTCAGGCCAGGCCTAGATTAGGGCAACACTGTAGCAGCAGGAATGTGCTCAAGCTGGAACATGCCAGTGCAGGTTACATCTTTGGGAAATAATCTAGCACCGAGTAAGTCTCCAGTGGGTCTATATAAACCAGTTCTGCAAAGTTAAGTGACCAAATCTCGGCAAATTTGTCAGAAGACAGCAGGATGTATATCCGTGACACAACCACCCATCTATCACACTTCAAGCTTTTGTTCCAAACTAGAAAGCTTTGCTATTATTTAAACAAAAGTCACCAAGATTCTTCCCTCACCTTGTTCTCCAAAGAGCTACATGACATGGAAAGCCATGCTACAAGTGGATAAAATGTATCACTAGGGTGTGAATTAAGAAACTGACTGACACTCAAAACACTGTTACCAGCTTTACCTATGTAAATAAGAACCTGAATTACATGATTCAAATAAAGAAAAAAAAAAAAAAAGAATGGTTTTTAAACTGCAGTTCAATGCCCCTAAGCGCTTTCCAAAAATAATGAAACCCATCACCACAAGTTCTTTTCTTTAGCCTCCAGTGGGTAAGCAGCACATCAATTCCTTCTGTTTTCTCAAAAAGAAACAGTGCTTTGACTGTGATTCACAGGCATCAGTATTTTTAAATCCCTTGAACATTCATGCTAGATGCATTCCTTATAACATTACTACAAAAAAAATAAAGTTATAATTAAAATGTTGTGTTTAGAAAGACACCAGTGCTGCTGCAGAACACGCTTTAAAGATACAAAACATAACAACTTTGCACTAAAAGGATACAACATGATCTCTGTGATATCAAAATCTGTAACTGTACAAACAATATCATAACCTAACTTCCAGCTTCAACAGTACCCTCTGTGGGATCAGAGGTTAAAAAGTTCCTTTTAAAACATGCATCACTATCAGTAGTAAACATTTCCATAGTTTTACGATTCTGCTGAATGAGAAAAAAAAATGCAGCCTTATTGAAAACATGCATTAAGAAACAAAAACAGAACACCCTTAATTATTTCCCACCTTTTGCAGAGTTATTTTTCAATCCATAATACAGCCACAATTGAGATCAAAGTAAGCTCATAAGGAGAGTTTCCTTGATATAAAAGAGAGCTGTTGTCAGGACTCAGTGGGAGCTATTTGACTTGCACTCTCTTTCATTTACCAGACACTGGTTTGTTAAACCTTTGAGTACAGGGAGAGACCATCTCTGCTTTTAAGCAGCGTAATTTTGAGGGAATTATTATAGTATCGCGTGCGCTGCTTCAACAGAAACTCATTTAGGTTTTAAATAACAGCCTTTTGCTGTAAATCTTTGCATACTACTACCTACACCATAATTCCACCTCATGGAAACTGATGCCTACATCCACAGAGCAGTATAAATAGAAAAAAATAGGACTTAAATATGTAACCTACATCACTGAATGCTACCAGAGACTGAGCTTATAAATTCTGATTATTTTTTTCCCCTGTTAATTTACTGGTTTAACAGTTCACTTTTTGCTTTAGTGACTTTTGGTCTGCAAAACATTTCAAAATCTAATATTTATATACTTAGTAGAAGGCTATCAAAACTAGATATGAACATAAAAAGATATCTAGAAGCACAGAGTTAATGGACGCAGCAATGCCTAATCCAGCAGCTGAAATAAGTGCCAGCAAAACCAGGCTAATTGTAAAGTAATGATATTGTTTCATTTCCATTAGTAAGATTAAAGCGTGTAGGCTCAGGATACCCTGCGAGATGCCACATACCAGAGAGCTGCATTTTCCCTGACCCTTGGACAGTTTTTCCCTTCTTGGTGTAACGCCAGCCAAAAATTAATGGAACACCACACAATTCACTGCCATTACCTGCATCATGGGATACTTGGTTTCAGCGGGACTTCCAAATCCATTAACGCCAATGAAGCTGGTGCTAAAGTAGGAATCTGTGAGACTAGCATCAGCTAAACCACCGCCATCTATTCCGGGAACTAAAAGGAAAAAAAAAAGAAAAACATTTCAGACAAATGTAGTTCACCATGGATTCATTTGCTGACATCTATAATTTTTTGGCTGGGGGGTGGGGACAGTGTGAAATAGAAGAAGTTTGGTAGTCCTACTCTTCAAGACTAACTTCTCATCAAAGCAGCTAAAACCATAAATGCATAAATATCATGAACGAGGTTGCTTAATGACAGCATATGGAGCATGGATTTACAACACAAATGCACAAAGTGGCAGAAAAGTGAAAGGTTTTGAGGGAAATGATGATGAGTTTGAACTTTACAAAGGGTAACAAGACAGGTAATGATATCGAAACAAATAACCAACCAACTAAAAAAAAAATAAAAGGCAAACATAGAAAGCCTATATCTTAGAAATATATGTGTCAAGTAAAGTTTCTATGGGGATATGCTTGTTATTTTAAAGGGTAACACACAAAACATACATTTAAAAATATCTCAAGTCCTCCCATACAATGCAGAAATACTTTAAAAGCTTCCTTAAGAGCCTACTGCTATTTTCATTATCTTGTACTACACGAAGTGGCAACAGTTTTATGAAGAGTGGCCAAAACCTCCTTTGGAATGAAAGCAAGTGTGAAGGATGTAACTGAAGAAATTAATCCCACGAAATTGCGTGCCTGGGAGTAATGGCCTCAACATACAAGCACAAATAAATGAATTCACTTCTATGAGACTACAGAGAACAACCAGCAGCAGTCATAATTAACACGAAACATTCAAGCAGGTATTACTTAGATAACAAAAAAGACTTTACAGCTGTACACACGTTGCAATTCAAATTAAGCTTCCGCAAAAACACCCACAGCAAATTATAAAGACACTAATCGGTATGGCCAGGCCACTGCAAGCCAACAGACATGAGTAATTGGTAGCTCTAAGGTAGGAAGGCACACATCCAACTCAGAAGAACATCCTGTACCAAACTATCCAACTTGAACTTCTGCATGGACTTCCAGCCAGCTGGTGACACACTGAAACAGCTTCCTGTCCCAAATCCTCAAGGGAAATAAAGTGGAACTCTGTAGCAGAGCTAATGGCATGCAAATTGTAACCCCGAAGGTCTCACCAGAATGGGAACTTCCACTCCAAAAAAGAGACTATGTAACCTGGGAAGCTGTTTCTATGCTGTATATGCAGAAGACAGCAAAAGAACTACAGCCACATGCAGTCATAGGAAGGACTGGAAGCCAGGATCACTAGCAGCATCCGTACTGCAGGCAGATCGGCTTTGAGGTTGAAAAAATTCTTGAAGTAGCACTGCCAAATCCAGAACGTTGTTTGTGTACTCTGCAGGTTTGAGAGAGACACCTAAGGGACTTTAAAGATGCTTCATTACTAATGAAGTACAACATGAAGATTTTCAAAAAAGTTTTAAAACAGCTGAGAGAATCAGACAATAAAACTGTCTCCACCATCCATGCACTGGATACTCCTTCAGAATTTCAAAGCAGCAGCCATATAGAAATTCCAGAAGTCCTCTCACTTTAGCCCTAAAAAAGACAAAGCTGTTCTTCAGGTTAAGGCATCACTTGTTGAACTTAAATTCCTGAAATGAAGCTGAAGACTAGAAAAAAAAAAAGTAGTCTGTGATTGAACTGTTGTATCAGGAAAATTAATAATGCCTGTAGTAACACCAGTTACTGTCTTCTATCTGCTGCTTTCAGGCCCTAACTCATCATGTGAAGGTTGGCATTTCAACACAATCATTTTCTAGCATCATGAAAAAGTGCTAAGATTTCTCTCCGGAGAAAACTGAAAAATAGCAGATCCATGTGTAATGAGTAGCTGCAGCCTAGTCTGCCCAGAAATTTAGAGTCCACACTGCATTTTTTTTAATACTTTTTTTTTTTTTTTTAAATGTGTTTCCTATCTAGCTTTCCCTGACTGCATTTCAGCCATTATCAGGAGCTGCTACAGTTTTGATACTACATTCTTGACTGTAAAAGACTATGAAAAGCTTTAATTTTCAGGAAAAAACATCATTTCAAGGTACACTGTATCAGTTCCGCAGTATTATCTGCCATTTCATCATTCTGTCAAACCTCAGATTACATCCAATCTTTACACAAACTATAGGGACTTACAGATTACACGACCAGTCCTCAAATGCTTCAGTCTGATGAACAATTAACAACAGCCAATTGTTTCAACTTCTCCCACTGCTCCTCACTACACTGGAGTCAATGCAAGAATCCATTTAGCTTGATTTCCCTTGGACAAATACAACTAATATGCAAAATCATCAAAATTGGAAAAAGGAAAGTAGAAAACTTTCAAGTGGTTATTTCGCCACGTGCAGCAAAGCGAGAGCTCAGTTGCATGAAATAAACCCCCCAGCTCAGCTCCAGTAAGCCAGGACAGCTGGTACATCTGCAATTACCCTATTGCATCCAAATAAATCACTGGAGCCAGCGCAGGTAGCTTCACTAGGGCAAAAACAGGCCAGCAGGACCAGATGCTCTTCTTGTCAAGAGGAGGCACCCGCAGTGCCACGCAGCTCAGGCTGAGAGGACCAGCAGGCTTCCCGCAGCACTCCCAGGGCTGAGCACTGCAGAGGATGCTGCCATGCAGCACAACAGCGATCCTCAACACTGCTCAAGTGCCAGCAGTAGGAAAGCAGCAGCATTTTCTTCATGAGCCAATTCACGCCACTCAAAGCTGCTCTGAACTATGCTTTAGGCTTCTTGTTGATGCACTGATTTATAACTGGGCTCTTCAGACGGGAAAAGCTACTCCAGAGCATTTTCTGTTATCCAGCTGGGTGAAAACTCTCAAGTCCGGTGCTTTGGCTGTGCTGATGGCCTCCTTGCAGGGTTACCACAAATCACTGTGCTTGAGCGCTGATCCATCTTTGTACCGCCGAACTCTGCTGATGGTCCACCTGCTGTACTAACCTAATGAAGTGAATAAACTTCCCAATAATCTGGAACACCTCTAGCTAAAGGACCAAGACTTCAAGAATACATTCCACCAGAAAAACATCAAAAAGTAAAGCTCACTAGAGCAGAGGCCAGTTTTCTTAGCAATAACTTGTATTTAGAACAGAGTTCTCCAGAAGTGATGCGTGTAACGATTGTCTTCGAAGGAAAACTCAGCTCTAGCTTCCTTAAATTTAATTTCCCTATAGCAAAAAGAAAGAAAATTAAGGCTAACAGAAAAGATAAAACTTATATAGGTAGAAAGGAATAAGCAATCCCTGCATTGCCTGTAAGAACAAACAAGACCACGTACTCCACCTCTGCTCAAAGGAGGGCCGTTCAGCAGTTACAGTGATGAAAGTTCAGCAAATACCTAAACAGCACAGGCAGCTGTACTGTACTTGGCACCTGGCCTTCTCTGGGAGAAATAGAAAGCACTTATCTTATGATTTGGCAAATCATAAATTCTCACTTGCTTCTGGAAGACCAAGGCAGTTGAGAGCATAGGCAAAAAGCAATTTATCGTTAGTAACCTACAGGAGATCTTCAAGGAAGCGTAAACTTCACCACACACACGGTGTGGTATTAAGAACAAAACAGAGAAAAAGTCCAAACTGGAAAGATTTTAGTCCTTGAGAAGTTTTTGTTCTCATGCATTTATTCATTTGATTCTTTTATATTAGAACCTGCATTTGATTTCTCTGTCCATATTTCTCTTACCATAAGAACACCTTTCCAAACATGTTTCACATAATGCTGTTAGAATGACAAATGCAACACCAAGGCTCGTATTTTTTTTTTCGTCTTTAAAAATCCACTATAACTGCGGGAAAGTAAGTTCAGACAATGATTTAAAGAAAATCTGGAATTGGCAGTTCTTGCCAAAGGAACATGCCTTTGTTTTGTAACACTACTATCCACCTGTCAAAGTCCGATAAATTTTCAATGGACTCCTCTCAGGAGAGAAGTAACAGCTTTCTTATAAAAATAGAAGGCTTGACTAGGCAGATGTGAGAAAAAAAAAAAAAAAAAAGGATGTATGAAGGAACAGAAAGCGTTGTCTCCTTTTTCAGGAGGCATCACATTATGCAAATGATTATGCAAACTGAGAATCCAGTGGTAAAATACATGCTGACACATTAGGTAAGCACACACATCAGAACAAGAAACTTCTAAACAACATCGATATTAAAGCCAGAAGTTACATCCCTGCAATTCTGGAAAGAAATTCAAACATCTTGAGAAATTCAGAAGGTGCTTTCTACATTTTACCTCCACATTATCTAATAATTTTTTGCTTGATGAGTAACACTGCAGCTTAATGTGACAACTGCAATTAAAAATAAATATCGTCTTATATAATTCATCACCCACAGAAATTTAGCAGAAAGTAGGCTTCCCTTCAGATGCAGGCACCAAAGAGGAGGGGAAAAGAAACAGATGGTTATTTTTGCCTTACTTTTTTTCAAAGAATTTTTTCAGGTACAAAGGATCTCATCACAGCTTAGGTGCTTGAGTACTGCTGTGATGAACTCGACACAAATGTTGCAACAGATGTTTCAGTGGGTTTTCGGTTGGTTTCGGTTTAATGCTCGTCTTGTCATAGTAGCACTAAATACTAACAGTATCTGAAAAGGTGGCATTTCTAGTATTTTCACTCTGGACAGCAAACTAATACTGCACTCTCTTAAATGGCTTCTTTATGAACTTGGCATTAGCACTGGTCATCTAGGAAACCATTCTTAATATTAAAAAAGGATCTTTTACAGTAACAGAATATACTGGCCCAAAAACGAGTGGGCTGAAGTAAGATCACAATAGATTTTTGTTGACAGTCTTCAAAACAGCTATTTAAAGATTTCTGGCAATATAATCAAACAGATTGAAATAATCCATTTTGCTACTATCACTGCCTACCAAGCTGTACTATAATTATTTTATGCTGGGGGGAAAAAAAAGCTTATATTTATAGAGGTAATCTTGATTTCAGCTCCCAGAGCAGCCACAAATACAGGCACTTTTCACCTCGACACAGCTTGGTAAACTTAATCATATGTTCGCTGTACACGTGCACACAAAGAACAAGGTGTTATCTCAACTAGATATGGCACTGGAGTTTTTACTGCTTTATATCTCCAGTGGAATTTTACACTGAGATAGCCACCCTAACACTGAGACTAAAACAATAAAACTTTTATACAAAGCCCACGTTTGGCAAGTCACTTAAGACTTAGAAAAATGGCTTTAGTGCTCTAGAAGCACTGCGGTGTCAGAGGAACTTATGCTTGTCCTATTTCGCTTTGTACTGATAGGTTTGTGTCAGGAAACAGGTGCTTGAGGTGTTAGCCCTGCTGTGTACCTCATGAGCACTACACATACTACCAGGTGCATTTTGGTGTTGCTTTCCCTACTGCATCACTACTATTTTTACAGTTTGCTAGGGAAAGTAAATTCTCTGGTCTTATTTTACCTCTCTCATTTAATGCAGCATTTCCCAAAACCAGCCTAGGAATCACTGAAACAGGGGCAGCTGACAGAGAACCTGAGCTAATCCCCCAGGCACGAGGAGCAGGAGCACACCGCTGCGCTAGGATGCTGAGAATGGAAGTGCAGTTGGAGGGCAGACAGCACAAACGAACCAAGTTGGCTGAAAGGCAGACAGGAAGCAAAACAGTTTGGGAAACGCTGCCTTATTTACAAACACTCCCACTAAGTGATGAGATATTCATGGGCAAGCAAAGGAAAACAGCAATCCTTACCATAATATTAAGTGCCTGGGCTGCTTTTTTTTCTTTTTTTTTTTTAATTTTATCTCTCATATTATACAAGCATCCGATAAAGCCCCCCCAAAAAGTACAGCTGCCGTCCTTTTGCTCTGTAAAAATCTTTGTATGGCATCCAGAGCAGCAGGACTCCTCTTCATGGACTGAGTCCAAAAGCACAGTGATAAAACGAATTAAAAATGATACTTTTTCAAAAGAGCCATCAGAAGTACTCCTTATCAGAGACAGCAATTCCAACTATGGAAATCACTTAATAACAAAGCTTTCAGAATAATCCTTCTCCAAAACACTTCACAATTCCTGATGTATCGCATCAAGTTTTTCAATATACCACATTCATTTTTTTCAAAACACACATTTGTTTCTTAACAGCCTCCTCCCTGTACATAAACCTCAACTTCTTAAATAAGAATAGTTGTACGAAAAGGATGAAGATGTCCCAATGACCTATCCAGGTTATTTCTTACGGGAGTGGGAGGGAGAAAACAAAATAAAGGGAAGATCTTCCCATTAGTTTCACCAGCATTAGAACAATTGACACAGAGGGAGTCTACCCATGGGCTACGGGGATTTCTTATCTCTTATTCCACCTCACTGCAACATCTACAACGCATGTTTCTACCACCACTTTAGAATTCAAGGATTTTGTTTCTGAATCTCAATTCTCAGAAGGGAAAAAAAAAAAAAAAAAAGGAATAAAAGGCCATAAGGAAGCAAATAAAATAATACAAATAAGATCTAAACACAAAATGTCTTTGAAGACCAGACAAAACAATCACACCACCACAACTTAACTCCCAAGAGACGGATGGAACACGGACATGCACGGAGCGTGATCGGCACCGACTCATCTTCAACACACAGCGATTCACTGTACCATTTGTGAAGGCAGTGTAATGTATTACATCATTACCAGAAAACAACAGATAAGGAAAACATCAGCCCCATCAGCTTGCTATCTAAATCCCTCCACTGACCCCCTTTCCATCAGCTGCCTCGAGACCAAGAGTTTTTTCAGCTTCCAAGGTCCTACAGAACTGCTCCTCCCTGCGTTTCTCACCCCACCCTCACTTACCATTCGTCCATTTTTCCCGCAGCAGTCTAAATTTGCTTCTAGGTGGTTCCTTACACAGGGAACTCTTTCTGAGCTGGTCCCCAAGGTCACTATTTTCTGTGCATTCAAATCCTTCCTGCAGGCCCACTCCTACAGTGATACCTACAAAAAATCAGTTATCTAATAACTGCTAGACAGAAACTAAATGGGGATGCTCAGTATCTTAAAAAAACATCATCAAAACTTCAAATTATTATAGCAAATATCACCTTTGAGTTTGCTCATAAGATGTCTATAACTATCCCCCCACCCCAAACACACTGTTTTCCTCTTTCAAAGACAAAGATAAAACCATCAGAACAGTAATAATGCCATTGTCATGTATTTTGATACCCAACACGTGGTAGGTACTACCAGAAACAAATAAGTACCCATACTCCCAAGGGATCTGTGATTTCTGTGCAATATTTGGGCTTGAATGTTTTCTCACCCAATAAAGAAACCCCCTCAAAGTACATAAATACAGGAAAATCAGTTTCAAGCACCATGGCATGTTGTATTTTTTCCTGGAAGTTTTACATGCTAGAACTGCCCCTTATATATCCCAAATAACTTTGCAGATGTAAAAGTTTTTCCTCTTCTCCTCATTAACCCCTCCAATAAGTTTTCTGTTTCTTCCCCATTTCCACATGAAACACAAAAGTGAGAGAAAAATCCATGCCTATCATTTCCCAATTTCTGCTGTTGATGTACGAAACAAGAGGCGATTAAGTGAATTCAGTCATTTTCGATTACTCCCATGCATCTCCTAAGTTATTGTTTTTAGTCTTCGATTCTCAATTGTTTAACAGTCTCCAGCTGTCCCAAATGTCTCGTCAATTCTCAGACTTGTCTCCAATGTCTTTAAAAAAATAGAGGAAAAGATAAAAATTGTATCCTCTATCAGCTCCTGGAAAAGGCATCAGAAATATTAAAACTTGAGGCACCTCTCTAATAAGAGAGCACAGGTATATGACAACTAATACAGCATCACTTGCAAAAAGCACAAACAGGTCTGGAGAAGGAATTCTCAACCCTTTCTCCTGACTACAATACCTGTTTTCTGCATCAAGGCAAAGAAGAAACAAACCCAGGGAAAAAGCAACTAGCATATGGCACACCACAAATATATTTACATTAAAAGTTTGATACCTGTTTCTAAATATTTTGAGCTGTAAATACTCAAATACTACCAGAGATGATAAAAAAAAAAAAAAATCCATACTTAGAATAATCCTGACCATTGTTTCATTGTGTTAAGAAGCGTAATCCAACAGATTACCTTTAATATCTATTTTGCTGAATGGCTTATCTTCCCATTTTCTCTATATCCGCTATTTCATTTAGTTTGAAGAAGAATGGGCTGGAAGAGACTTAAACACCTTAAAAAAAAAAAAAAAAGCATACAAATGTATGGGTCTTCCCACCCCAAGCCCAGCCTGTTTATGGATTTACCAAAACCTAAGCCCTAATTCTCGCTAAGCTAAGTGCCAAGTGATTGCACACAGAGCTGCTACAGCGGCCGTCAATACCCACTGCAGCTATGACTGGCCTTCTAACACACAGCTTGTGGGCTGTGAAAACAGCAATCACGCTTTTATGAGGCTAACCCAACGCAAACCAAGCCTTCGTCGTCCTCCTTTCCACCCCCTCACGGACAAAGCCTACCTAGGCAGGTTTCCTCAGCAGCTGTGGAGAAACAGAGCAGCACTGCGGGCACGCTGTGGAAATAGGGGCCTGGTTTAAGCACAGTTTTCCTAGAGGAAGGCTTTTTGGGGAGAGAACAAGACTCGGAAAGCTGGAAAGGAGAGGCAGCAGCAGCACCGTGCCCGTGGCCAGCTCCTGCGTGCTCCTCGGTGGACAGCAGCACCGGAGCCCGCTGCGGCAGAGCTGAGTGCAGCGCTCAGCCCATCGGCCCTCCTCCGGGGCTGCGCTCAGACAAGTCAGGCACCAGGCTAAAGAGCGAGCACTGACAGTAACTGCTGTGTATCGTGTGCTTCACAGCAAAAAAAAAAGAAAAGAAAAAAGCACTGTAGCAAGCAGTAAACACTTCTATTGGTGTAATACAGTGTTTGTGAGGCCCATGTGCTGAGGAGTATCACATTTGTATTCATTAACTTTCGAGTAATTTAACAGCTGCAGTTGTCTGTACAGCTTTAACTTGTCCAGCTTACACACAGATGTGACAGATTTCAGTAACAGTGACAATTTTCTTCAGACCCTCCCTCGCATGGCACCAAGTGCTCCGGGAATGAGCCATCAGCAGGCAGTAGCACAGGCTGCCAATCTGCTTGTTACTCAAGTTGTAAAGGTTCAAACGGAACAGAGGGCAGACACACGAGGAGAAATTGCTCATGCCTCTCACCTATCCTTTCCTGAGCTGCTCCTTAAAACCCTGCCGGTCATATCCTCCCCCCTAAATGCCAAGGAATGGTAATTTTCCCCATCTCCACTCCTCTCAGGCTAGGTACCTCTGCTACTCTGCCCAGTACCTGAGCTGACAGTCAGGACTTGTGGCTAGCAGAAGACCACCGTGCACAGATTTTGGCCACTAACAAAACTCAAGGAAACTTTTTCTGATATTTTCTCCTTCCTTTTTTGTTATGTGAAAAGGACTTCTTTCTAAAATCAAATGTTGGTGAGGCAGTTCGCAGCTGCGCTTCTTATTTTGCAGACGGGCAGCTGGACACTTTGCGCCCAGAAGGCTGAGCACTCGCAGCACCAAAAGAGCAGGAACAGTGCTTTGAAAATGCATGCTTCAAACGTCAAGTGCTTTAGGGGCAGGGGTGCTACCTTCTGAAAGTGAATGAAGTTCATCAGCATAGTCAGTCTCGTTCCCCAAGAACATAAAAAGCCACAGCAGTCAAGCCAAAGACAAATTTAGCCTTCTGCATCACCTCCGAGGCTGGACCACAGTGGGCATGTAGACAAAAACATAAGCTCAAGGTGAGGATGAGGCAGGGGTTCCCTGGAGGCTCTCAGCTATGCATAGTAGAAAATGAGTTTGACTCAGAAATGATTTTTTTTCACATTTCATTGTCTAAGGCAGAGTTTTTTCCCAATAATATCGGATGACTTTTTGAACCCCTGTCAGATGTTAGTATCTAAACCATCTCTGTCACAGAACAGTTTAACCACACGTCACGTGAAGAAATCTCTGTTGGTTAGCTCTGGACATGTCACCTGCTTGTTTCACTTAATACCCTTGTACTGGAATACTTCTTCCCTGGAATATTTCTTGCATTTTCACTGTCCTTCTCCTTATCATTCAATGTTCCCATCATCTGTGCTCTGAAAAGAAGTCAGTATTTGGGGAGTCTTTGTGATTACTACAGAAAAACCTATAAGTAAATTAATAATCCTGTACTCAGAGCAGGATTAGAGTAACACGCATGTTAGAATGAGGCGCTGACCCACTTTTAACAATAAATAGGGCTGCACAGTTAATTACTCAATGAGCATTATCTGCTCCGTGCACTGAATGATGCTGGGGTCCAGTGAGGAAGAAGGGAGAGAAGGCAGCACACGCAGGTGCCTAACTGGAGACCACCCCGATACTTCTGCATTAGGGAAGACTGGCAGTGAGACTGCACAGGCAGGCTACCTTTTGGCACTTCCTAATTCCACATTCTTTACTTCTGAACTTCACTGTTCAATAAAAGTTGGCGTATAGCTTCCTACATCCATAAAAAATAAAGCTTTCATTCCATCCACTTGGAAATCGTCCTGGTAACACCGTGAGCCATCAGCAAAATGAGAATTATAGAGATGAACTTGTCAGTAGCTATACTGATCACCTCCAGATTTTGAACAAATATCTTCCTTATTTCTTTCACAACTGCATACTGAAGCCAGGAAGCAAAACTGGGCTCACTCTAAGGCTCTTCACTTAATTTGTCTCTCCTTCCTTTCCTTACTCTTCTTTCCCAGCTAGACTCCTTGATATAAGGACCCTCCTCTACTAGTCCAGGCCTTTGCCTCCTGTAACTTCAAGCAGGGTGTCTTTCCCTGCAGGCAATCACTGATAACTCTGCAGGGAGTTTGCCCATTCTCGGTGCCCTCACAACAGGGGCAACCGCTGGGAGCCCCATGCAGTTTTAAACCTCTGACAGGCTGATACATACTCAGACACATGGTTTCCAAATAGTTTAACTGCTCAGCAATATCAACCACTGAGCACACAAATTCTTAATTTTTTTTCTTAGGTTTAGGACTTGAGCAACTTTTAGACTTCATTCTTAGGAGAAGAAAGAAAGAAAATCCTTCATATAAAAGCTTTTATCCCCAAATCAGCTTATTAACCCTCTCCACAAGCCTGGATACACTAGCTTAGCAGATTTTAACTATTTATTTTTACATTTTTATTCACCTATACATCTCACAGCTAATTCTGTTCAAAAGGAAAACAAGCAGAGATCAAATGATCACTGCTAGATCTTTCCCATCTACCTGTAAAAAAAAAAAAAAAAAAAAAAAAAAAAAAAAAAGGCAGCATAGACTTCACTTTGAACAACTGAAGTTTGATAAAACAATCAAAAATTCTGTCTTTTAATAGAAAGCATTAAGCAATTCTATGTTTTAGGGTCGTCCTGGAAGAGCAGACATGACAGTGCTGTACTAATACAAGGCACTGTCCAGCTACCAGCTCCACAGACAATATCGCTCAATGGCACAAGCTCATTACACCTGGTGAAAAAGCAGTTACAGGTTCCTGAAACATATCGAGTGCTGAGAGCTATACACAGGATGTTCGACGTGGTTGCACCTTAATTTCAGCAAAAGCATGGCTGTGACCATTTAGCAGTTGAGTCACTTCATGTAAACAAATACCAGGTTTATGACAGAAATCAATAATGCAACCAAGCTTAATGTATTCATTTAGAGCATGACGTTTCTGAAGAAGCTTTATAAGCTTGCTGGACTTTGTTGTTCCAAGTGCTGCTGCTGCTTTTGCTACAAACCGAACTGTTCTTGAAACCAGCTTGCTACAATCAGCATCTATTCAGCCACCACAAAACCGACCAGCAACTGTCCTGCAAGGCACGCAAGCACCCCAAACTCCTACCGGGGAGGGAATAAAGGTTGTAGAAAGTCAGAAAAAAAAAAAATCAGAAGCCATTTCTCCTTGTAGCAGCGGATAGTTTGCATACATCTAAACTGTTACAGCTTCAGGATTTACAAAGTGACACGCGCCTGCAATGTAGTAATATTTCAAGGCTGAAGGCTCAAAACTTCCAACAGCTGAGACCCAACTGGGGCTGCCAGGAGGAGCACACCAGGCAGCAGCTGCACCCTTGCAAGAGCTGTTCCCCAGCTGGGGGGGGGGGGGGGGGGGGGCCCCCAAAAGACACCCCAAACCCAGCACCGGGGCAACCACTGCCCAGGAGCCCTCCAGAAGGGGGACAGGAGGGCACCCCCCTCCAGCATCCCCTTTCCAGGGGGGTCTCCTTCCCTTCTTCCCCACACCCGTCCCCTCTCCCTTTCGCCTGCCCCTGGCGGACGGGGCTAAGATGGAGGCACCTCACCCAGGAAAAGGGGGGGGGGGGGAACCCCAAAAAACCACCCTTGGGGATGCCGCCAGGCGGGCGGGGAGGCCCGGGGGAGGGCAGGGAGCGGCCCCGCCGCCACCATGGCTGTTATTTGTTTCCGGTAGCACCACAGCACGCTCGGGAGCCGCTTCCCAAGGCGGGACCGGGGCTCCCCCCCCACCCCCAAACCTCCACTCCCCACGCAACCCCGGCCCCACTCACTCGCCAGCCGCGGGCCGTCCAGCCCCCCGCCGCCTCCTCCTCCTCCTCCTCCTCCACCGTTGCTGCTTCCTCCACCTCCTCCTCCTCCTCCTCCCGCCCCCAGCTCGGCTTTCTTAGGCCCCACCACCGCCACCACCGCCGCCGCCGCCGGGCCCGGGCTGGCCCCGTGAGGCGAGTACCCGGGCCCGGCGCTGGCCGCCGGGGGGATGCCGAGGGGGAGCCCGCTGAGGGGAGGAGGAGGAGGAGGAGCAGCGGCGGCGGCGCCGGGCTCCTCATGCAGGAACTGGCACTCCTCGCCGTAGAAGCAGGTCTTGTCCTTGGCGTAGTAGCGGCAGAACTTGAGCTTCACGGCCCCGCCGCTGCTGCTGCTGCTGCTGTTCACACCGCCACCGCCGCCGGTCCCCGCCGCCACCGGCCCCACCACCGGCGAGGGCGAGGAGCAGGGCAGGCCGCTGCTGTTCATGGCACCCGCCCCGCCGCCGGGGTCGGCACCATGGGGAAGGAGGGAGGGGAAAGGGGCGAGGGGAGAGGGGCGGGGAGAGGAAAAAAAAAAAAAAAAAAAAAAAAAAAAGGGGCGCGGGGAACCGCCGGCACCCCGGGCTGCGGCTCGGAGGAGGAGAAGGAGGAGGAAAAGGGGGGAGGAGGAGGAGGAGGAGGAGGAGGAGGAGGAGAAGGGGGGGGCGGGGGGAGCCTCCGCGCTCCGCTCCGCTCCTCTCAGCGCGGCCGGGGGCGGCGGCGGCTCCTGGGCGGCCGCGGGTTGTTTATGCCATTTTCCTCTTCCTTCAGCGGCCGCCCGGGCGCGCCTGCGCCGGAGCGGGGCATGCCGGGTAGCGCCCGGCCGGGCCGGGGCTGGGGGCGTGAGGGGAGAAGCGGGGAGGGACGCGGGGAGCACGCAGGGGTTGCCCTCAGCGGCTCCAACTTCTGTTTGTTTTTTCCTTCAAAGTGCCGTCGTCCGAGTGTTGTGTGCACACTGGGGGGGAGTAGCTGTCAAGTTTGGGAAATAAAGTTGTTCGGTGTGGGGGTTGAGAGCGCCTTGTTGCCCTTTCGTTGCGTCCTCTCTCGAAATAAAAAAATCAATCTGCCTCCAAAGTCTGCGTGAGAATAAAAGTAATAAGTGAGCTCTGAAATGTCGCGCTGGAAGCTTTCTTCCTCAAAGTCTTCGAGAAGTAGTGGTGCCTTAAGCTGAAATCTCAAAACCATAAATTTTTTGCAGTCAGGAGGATGGCTTCTCCTGCTTACAAACTGGCTTCTCCAACCTTACAAACCAACTGAGGAAAAAAGCTGTTTCTTTGCAGAAAGAAGATTTGACAGAAAACTGGAGCAGAGCAAGGTGATCAGAGTTAACCTCCGATGCTAGCCTGGCATCCCAAGAAAATAATATGAAAGGCGTCATCTCTCTTTTGTTCCCTAACAATTTTCAGCCTTTTGCTTCCTTCAACTGTATATGGCAATGGTGCCACAGGTACTATGTTCCTACAAGTTTAGAAAAGTAGGCAAAAGGGAGGGAAGGTCCTGTTAGTTTCTCCATTAAAATGTCTCAGAAGGAGCTCAGATACAAACCACAGCAGGTTCCAAAGCGAAGAGAGCCCTCGTAAAGGCCTCAACTATGAGAAATGTTTCAGTCAGAACTTGTTCCTTCTTAGATAACCAAAAGCAGTTTGCTTTAGTACACAAATCGGAGGCAGTCCCAGCAGCTTTGCTGAGTGCTCACAGCAGTGCTTAGCTGCGTATCACTCAGACCGCTGTCATTAGCATTATGCCTCTGAGGGGTGAAGCTAAGGACTTGGTTGCACGAGGAGGCACAGGTATGGGTGACACGTCCCTCAGCTCTTGCTGTGGCTAAAGGGAGGGCTGGAAGTGCTTTAGCGCATTGCTTTCTCTTCCTTTATCCTGATCATCCATGCCCTGGGAAGGTACTAGAGAATGGCAGAATTCTCAGGCAGTTGAGGCTTTTGCAAGTTTGGGGTTTTGCAGAGGGGAATGGGAAGCAGAAGGTGCTGTGCTGAGGTAGCGCCAGGTGTGGGGAGCAAGAGGAACCCAATATCACCTGCAGCTGAAGTCCTATTGTCAGCAGTTTCTTTATCACACCTCATTCCAAGAATGACATCCCCTGAAAAAAGCTCCTTCCCTCCAGAAAGATCAGACTGAGAGGCCAAGTTATAGATGTGAGTGAGGAGTCTGGAAGGGGTACCAGAAAGATGTTAATAAAGGGAGAAGAAAAATTTCAGCTTTCACCCAGAGCTTTTCCAAGACCTGTGGATCTTTTATCCAGGGCTTTAGTACTGTGGATTTAATGGTATCAAGTTATCTTACAAGAGATTTCATGATACACATAGGGAAATGCCTTTTCTGGGTAAACTGGTTGAGCATGAAATAAATACTTCCAAGCAAAGACTTCAATTGTGTAGCCGCTCCCACCACTGAAGTGTATTCTAACCTGTGTTTTCAACCTTGTGAATCTGCTTTTCCCACAGCTCTTTTGCTGATCCATGCATATGTCTAATACTGCACATACACAGTGAGGTTACTGTATACAAGACCCACATTTTTCTGTCTGCATGCTGTGGTTCAGGCTGGAAACGTTCACCCTGGATGCAAAAAGAGTTGAAGCAGTGGACTGGGCAGTGGCACGTGATTCTGCCAGCAAGGGTGCACAGGTAGCAATGAGATATGTGGTACGGAGCAATGAGTGTCTGAGTTCTTCTTCCCTCCCCCCCCCCCCCCCCCCCCCCCCATCGGTGGAAGTGAGCATCAAATCCCTACCAAACATTAAATCAGCTTGGAAGCGTCCTTTGTCTTTTCTTGGCCAGCAGAGCAGTGCCAATGACAGGAAGAGGCTGAAGATGGCATGAACCTCTTTTTCTGGCCCTGGCAAGCTCTCACCTCTTCTGTCCCTTCATTCTGGTAAGGCCTTGACCTGAAGGCTGACCTGCAACTATTGAGTGTCCACGTGGGACCCTGACACTTTCTCATTAATTGTAACTTCGTGTCCCCCTCCAGAGTTTTATTTCCATTGCCTGTTCATGCTGGCCAGCCAGAATGCCAACGGTGTCCCATCAGCCATTCGGTGTCTTTGAACCTGCTCCACTGCCATGTGCAGTCCACAGAGATTTACTGGGCATTCCTGCAGACCAGTGACTGATGATGTTAACTTTTATTTTTTTTTTTGCAAAAGAAGTCCCTTGTTTATTGAAGCCGGCACCTCTCCAGGGAACACTGCAGCCCCTCTCTTGGGCACATACCCAGATTTACCTTGCGCAAGATCCAGGGAGAAAGAAAAGGATGAACAGATAGATGCCCCTGGGTCTTGTCCCAGTTTGTAGTCAAGTCATAAAGAGGTGTGCTTTTTGACCCAGAAAGGGGGAAATACTCCTGTATGCATGCGTATAGGCATAGCCAAGTGACAGAGCTATTGTGAGAGAACAAAACATGAGATTAACAAAAAAGGGGGGGAGGGAATCCTTGAGAAGGAAAGCCTTGCCAAGAGATCTTTTCCCCAGCCAAATCAGGTTGCAAGTGCCAAATAGCTCTCCCCTAACATTAGATTCAGTGTTGAGAATGCTGCGTCTGCTATTGAGAGTGACAGTTTCTCTTTGTGTTGACCAAAAATTGACATGTTCAGTAAATCATGTGGAAACAGATCCTGAAGTTCATGCTAGCATCAAATAATACAAATGAATAACAATACTTTTTGAGTGATGGTGTTATAGTAGTTCTTTCTTTTTTTTTTTTTTTTTTTTTTTTTTACAGCATAGGCAAGACAAGTTTTGTAGGTAGGAAGCTTGTTAAACCACCAAGTAGTTGAGAAAAGCACTGTTTTCTTTTCAGCAGTACCAGTTGGTATATTAGGAGATATTATCTCTACTTAAAAAACTGTCTTTCCTTAATGTTATTGAAACAGATCAAGAGAAATATTTTTTTTAATGTTTTTACATAATCCAACTTTAACCTTTATAGTCTAACATAGTATATAAATAGGAAAAAATTGTTAGCAAGATTTACAAACATACAAGCATGATCAGAGTCCACAGTAATATTAGACAAGAATTTAGCATTTGTTGATTTATTTTTTGAAGGAAGAGCAATGAAGCCTGATAGCTCAGGATATAAACCAACTGGTGTCTGAATTCTAGGGGAAACTGCCACTCTTGCAATTATTCCACAAAATTATATTTTTTTAAAATCTCCCTTTAAAGTGTTTGAGACTAAATAATAGGGCAGCCAGGATGTTAGACTGAGTAATGAGTGGGCCAACCTGCTGTGACAGTTCCTACGGGTCCTTGACAAGGGAGTTGCCTTTGCTAGCAGTAGAAGGAAGAAACCAAATGTTGCTGCTAGCCAGATTCCCATTCACATGCAAAACCAAATTCATGCCAACTCAGTGAAGTTTTGAATTCAAATCAAGCAACAAGTCAGGAGCTGACCCTGAAGTGCTCCTGCTAACACCTACGTTAATAATGTATGCCAACACCTAAGTTAATAATGTATGGGGGGAGGTCTAGCCTTGGGCTAGAGTTCATATTAGTACAAGCAATAAAACGTTAGCCTAGTTTCACGCTGCTGGTAACCCATTCACATGGTTTAGCTAGGGAGTTTTTTTACCATGTGGCTACTCCCACCAGAGCTGGCTTTATCTAACCGTTGCAGTGAAGGCCATGCCATAATGTGACATATCTTGGATAAAATCCTTGGTAACAGAAGCCACTGTCCCATGAGGGGAAAAACAGAAACTTGCAAACTCAAAAGAGTACTTAATGGTCATTTACACATGTATGGCATTTTTGAACCTCCTCTGCCAGTATCTTCAGGACTAAATATACTGGATATTATATATTTATTTTGTCTACATTCAGTAGATATCAACTCTTTTAGCTACTGACATCTTTTGCAGAAGCTTTTCAAGTGAAAACAAGACGTATATCGAGACTTCTGATACCAGAACAGCTGCATCACCAGTGACAGGTTCTGTTACTTAAATGCGGGTTCTAATAAGTTCTGATTAAGAAAGTTAATGTCATGTTATACCCGTTGAAATAATGAAAAGGCAATTTTTTTTGTCAGATTTTTCTCACAATGTCTTTAATAAAATCCCCATAGTTTCCAGCGATGCATCAGGTGGAAGAGAAAACAAAGCACTTTGCACACTTGCAAATTTTAAAACAAAGGGCAGGCAAACACTGTTTTGGTACACGTGTAGGTGTTCAGACAGGTCACTGCTGTGTCACCTCACCCCACAAGAAGTCAGTGACTGGGGCAGATGTCTGGTAGTTTCAGAGCAGAAGCACAAACTGTCTGCACCCTGGTTTCTGAGGGCAAAACCTCTGGGTAGGTGTGCCATTGAAGGGGATGTGCAAGAACATACAAGAAAGTTGTGGGCTTCCTGGAGCGGGACCAATGAAGAACCATGAAGATGATTAAAGGTTTGGGGCATCTGACAGATGAGAAAGGGGTGAAAGGGCCGGAATCACAGCCTGGAGAAGAGAGGGCTCAGGGGGGATTTTATCAACATGTATAAATACCTGATGGGGAAGAATAATGAGGATGGAGCCAAATTCTGTGGAGCCCAGTGCCAGGACAAGAGGCAATGGGCACAAACTGGAAGACAGGAGGCTCCCTCTGAATATAAGGAAGTGCTTCTGTGCTATGCGGGTGGCTGAACACTGGAATAGATTGCCTGGAGTTGTGAAGACTTCCTCCTTGGAGATGTTTAAAACTCAGCTGGATGTGGCCTGGGGCAGCCTGTTCTAGCTGACCCTGTTTTGGGCAGGGATTGGGCTAGATGATCTCTAGAGGTGTCTTCCAACCTCATCTGTGCTGTGTCTGTGTACAAAGAAAAGGCCACCTGCAAGCCAAAGACATAGTAAGACCTCTGAAAGCTTGTTCCCAGCATGGTATTTTCCAGTTTGCAATGATTTCTTTAAGGCCTATGGAATCCTGTGCTTCCTTTCCCAGCTTTTGAGTTCATGCAAATATGTCCCTCCCTAGTTTGCAAATCACTTCAGCTCCTTCCTATGCACTGCATCAAACTCAAACTTGTCTTCAGCACCTGAGTACAGTGTTATTGCTTCAGTCTGTATTTCTGAGGCAGTCTTGTGAGAGACCAAGTGCTCACCTCCTCTAACAATGCTGGCCTCAATGCTGTTTCTCCGTTTCTCCTATAGTTATCTTTGGGACATCTTCTATGGCTTTTATGTGCAATATACCTGTCTAGCTCTGCTCCATCTACATTTTTATTTAATCTCCCCTAATGCCAAAGAAATTATTTACTATGTATCAGTACCAAAAAACAAATCCATTCAAGATATAATCTCTGGCACATTGCTAAGAACATCTTACTGACACTGAGTTTATTTGCTTACATGCGAGCTCTTTGGACAGAGATTGTTTAGCTCTGTTGCAGAATGGGTTCTTAGTCTCTAACAATAAAAAAATATGTATAACAATTGAGGGAATAGCAGGGATGAAGCTGGGGGTGATGCACAAGCTTAGCCCACAGAAATGGAGCCGCTTTCTGTCAGGGGGACACAATGCATGGCTGCAGCAGCCAGGAACTTCTGCTTGCCCTTCTGAAGCACCTGGTCCTGCTATAAAGCAGGGGCGAGTAAATCTGGGCTAGTTGGGCTACTTGGACCCTCTGTACCCCATAAGCAAGAAGCAAGAAGGCAGATGCTGGAGTGCTGCACACTGGGCAAGGCCGCAGTGTCCCCAGAGGGTTGCCTCTGTGGGTGACCCCAGAGGCCTTTATTTTTATCCCTTTGACAAGTCATCTGTGAAATGGCCTCAGAGCAGCTGTAGCTCTGTCTGCACCCTCCTGCGGGCAGCGCTAGTTCCCTATTCCTTCTGGGGCTAAACACAGACCCACGCCGCAGCCGCGCTGCCCCACCGGGCATGGTCCCCGCGCTGGGCAGCTGCTTCCCCTGCCTGGCAGAGGCACACAACAGCTCCACTGCCACCAGGTTCTGGCTTCTCACCCGCCGCTGGAAATATCCCTCAGCCCAAGAGAGGCCCCTCTGCTCGCCCGCACTCAGCCGTTTCCTTCAGGCTCAGGTCTGGGGCCCGGGCTTTTGAAGAAGTGGTTTCATTGCGGGCAGTGACGTGCGCCCTGAAGACAGCCACCTGCACAGCCGGGTTTCACGCACTTGGGCTGAGGACAGCAGGGCATCGCCAGCCATGGCACTGTGCCCACCCGCTGCCCACCCCTCGGGGACCCCGCTTTGGCTACCAGGTAAGGCCTCCTCCACCTGCTCCTCGGACACTTTGCTCCCTGTTTCCCATTATCTCTCCGCATCCCTTCACATCTTTACTTTCTTTCACCTCTGGCTTCTTATCTGTTCGTTTTCTCCTGCATCTTTTATTTTCCATCCTGTTTTTCTTCTCTTTTCTGGGTGTCCCTTTTTCTGTCCCATCACCCTGGTGTCCCAGCCAGGCTGTTGCTCTAGCGCACCTGACACGTTTCATGCACAAGGCAAAAAGTACCTAAAAATACTTATTTTTTCTTATTTTTCCTGACATAAATGCATTAATACCAGATTCACCTGATCACCTTAAACAATACATCTGTATTTTCCTAAGTAAATAATCTGCAAATGAGCTGTGTTGATAGAACGAAATTTAGCAGTGCATCTGTATCTTACCAGGTTTTGTTGTTGTTGAACAACCTAAACAGAAGAAAGCACAATAATAATATCTAGAAAGTTTATCTGTTTTGTCAGAGTGAAGTCATGCCAACATTTTAACTGTTAAAAGAAAAAAAAAATGTTTTCTTCCATCTCAGATGCCTGCAACTATTTTTCTCTGGCTCTGTGGCTTGCTCCTATCAGAGATGATCTTGCTGATTCAAAATCCAGGACCCAAACAACAAGAGAGTGGGCTTTTTTTGTTGTTGTTGTTGTTGTTGTTTTTCTGATCAACTCAGTTCTGATGCGTGCCTGGGAAAGTCATTTTACAACCTGGGGTTCGTTTTCAGCTCCATATATGGGAACAATAATATTTACTTCAAAGAGCAATTGTTTAGGTATTATTCATTCATGTTTGAAAGTCTACCCGAGATAGAAGGCAAGGTGGAGTAAAAATGAAAATGAGTATTTCATGATCTCCTGCTTTGCATGATTGAAGATACTACTACTAAGCAAACCCTGTTGAAGACGGATTTCTGTGTTTTCTTCTCGACTGAGCTCTGCTAGTCTTGCAGGCTGCATAACAGGGTAAACAAAAGCGATTAGCATCTGGGATGTGATAGTGCCCGAAGGCGGCTGTGAAGAACAGACCTCAGCACGGCTGAGAGATGGCTCTGAGGAGGGAGCAAGATCCAGAGGAGCATGAGGTGCGATTATCGTCCATGAGGACTGCTGCTCGTTGGGTTGAGATACTACTTAGTCAAGGCAAGGTATGTAGGGAGGCAGTAATACATCTTGTAAGGCCAGCAGATACAGGGGAAAAAAAAAAAGCAAATGCTTTGGGACATACAAGCTGAGTAGGAGCTGAAAGTTCTGAGATGTAGCTGACAGCAGAAATCCTGAGAATTGCCAGCTCCATGACTCTCTCTCTAGCAGATGACTCTTTAAAAGCAATGTTGATGGAAAACTGTTAAGTGTTTAATATGTCATTTCTTAAAGACGGGTGTGTTCCCCATAAAACTCCACGTATTGTCTCAAGGTAAGACCCAGTAATAAATTGGGCAGACTCACAGCCTGTATCTGTATGATGAACCAGAATCATCAGAAATTGTGACACTTAGGCAGAGAAAGGAAAGCCAGTCTGTAGTAACTGCTAGAGGAAAATCTCACCGGTACGTGCAGAATTAAGGCACCAGGTCTGTCTTTAAATTACAGGCTCAGAACTGCAAAAGCTGCAGGAAAGAAAAAGCATCTTGTCAGTGTTATTTGCTGGAATAAATGATACCCAGCAGCAAGGAATGTAATCCCGATAATTTTAGAAAACAATATATACAACACAATATGTATGTAAATACAGTTACGCGCATTAAAATCATTACTTCAGTTTCTCACCTTCTTAACGTTTTCTGGTCATCCTAAGCAAGAGCTTGTGGTTAATGATAGCATGATCTAGCATGCAATTAGCCTGGCATTAGCGAATGAGGTGGGAAGGTGGATGAGGACTGGCAACTGAGGCAGTAATACAGTTTCATGTTTCACGAGTTGGAGAATTGTGTGACAAACAGAGACTTTGGGTGACCTTTCTCATTGGAGCAAGCTTTCCTTTAACTGCTCTCGTTCCTTTTATTCATGTTGTGCCCGCTCCTGCTGAGAGCTGTTCATGGGATTGCTTTTGCAGTTCCAGGGCACCTGAGAGAAACGAAGCTCAGAGCTGCTGACTAAGATCTCAGCGTGGCTGACAAATGAGGGGAAATTTTATACGAGCAAGGGCTGCAAACTCAGGCCCTAACAAGCTCTGGATTACTTTATGCTGGGTCCAATTGCACAAAAACTCTGGGAGTTTTATATGTTGAAAAACCCCTCGCAGGACACACAGGTGTCTGTTACATCCCTATGGCAGAGAACCAGAAAAACACAAGATGGGCCAGAAGAGGCTGGGACCCAGCAGCTGTCAGGATGTGTCCACCTCCCAGCAATACACCCATTGCTTTCCAGCACCCCAGCTGATGAGCACTGCAAAGCATGTCCAGGCACCGAGCCCCGCCACCAGCAGAAAGGTGAAATCAATGAGTACCCCAGGGGGAATCAAGTTTAATCCTGACTGCAATCTCTTTCACGAAGCTTGCAGAAACCTTGGTGCAAGCCAGCTGTGAATGCTGGATAAGGCCAGTGCGTGGTCTTCTTACTCAGGAAAACACAGTCATGCCCAGCAGAACGTATTTTCATTGTCATCTCTCACCATGGATTTCATGGATCAGAGGAGGCATCTCTTCAAAGAGATGATTCCTGAAGGTGAAGGGATTGCTCGGGGGGAGGGTTATTTTCCAGAAAATGCAACTCAAAACTATTGGTGTTTTATTTCTTTTGAGGTTTGGCCCCATTTGCTTTTTCCCTCTCTTCCCCGGAAAATTTCTCAGCTTACCCAACTTTCCAGCTATCCAGCAGTCAGTTTCTACCCATCAGTGCATTGGTGGGTGCTGTGTGATTGTGCTCAATGGAGCAGAGCTGCAGGCATCATGTCCTTCTGCAGCATCCCCTTCTGCACTCCTTCCCATCAGGGCCCCAACATAGTACAGCACAGAGCTGAATCCAAACTCCCCCTCGTCCTCTTGTTCTCAAGCTTCTGAAAATGCAGCTTTCAAAAGCTTCATGGCATAAACTCCTTCACATGTAGGTTTCTGTGCTGTTAAACTGAGAAGCTATTTGGGGTCATCGAGCTGAGTTAGCTTTCCTGAAATTTTTCATAGAGACATTCATTGCAAAAGGCATGGGTGAAGAACTACAGCAAACATCAGTGGAAATGAGACTGGAGAGTAAAACATTTACAGAGCAAAAAAAGAAGAAGAACAGGAACAGATGACCGATGAAGACAGAAAGCAATTTCAGTTTTATATAGCAGCACTCAAAAAGCACAAAGATTGTTTAAACCCAATGATCGTAGACTTTTAAAAGGAAAGTAGGGACCAGAAAATCAGTTCATAACCAACAAAGAACAGCATTTCTCAAATGGAGGGGAGGAGAGGGGAAATACCATATTTCCCATATGGATTAACCCTATTCTTGTTGAGAGAAATACATTTAAGAAGATGCTTTAGGAATCTGAACAGAAGTATGATGCCAAATGCTTCCTTAAGGAATCTGTAAACGTTGAAACGCAGACAATACCCTAAAATTTGCTGGTGTGACTGAAGAGTAGACTCTTCTTTTTTTCTCTGTCTTCTATGAGAAGTAAGATAAAAAGCTAGACTGACATCTGGATAAATGTTGTGTGCATTTCCCACTCAGGATGAAACAGCTCCCTCATTTTTCTAGGATATTTCCTTAAAAACTGCTGAAAAACTGAGCAGTTTAAACGTACAGAAAGGCTAGCTTGTGGCATGGATATTTAGCTCCATTACTGTTGTAAAAGCAAGTGGTATTCCCTTTTCTATAGTCTAGGCTTGATTGTGTAGGTAAGATTTCCAGTGGGTGAGGTGCAAAAGCTGGTTTGAAAAGCCCATTATTGTTACCAGCAGTATGTTTGATTTTACATCTGTACAACCACTGGGGAACTGCAATTGTCTTTTAACCCTAACATCATAAGTAACGTATCACCGGTTGGTGATATAAATAACACCAACTGGTATCTGTTTTGTTCATTTTTGCCAAATTTGCTACCGAATATGAATGACCACTTAAACCAAATTCCTTTGCTTCATTTTTATCTTTTCAGGTTTTGTAGCAGAGCCCTTCTCTCCAGCTCTTTCTCTTGCTGTCCTTCCTTCTCCCATCCTCAGTCTAAGCTCTGTTCCCTCCCTCACCCCCATCCAGAAAGAGGATGACATACTATAGTCAGTTGTAGAAGCTGTTGTTTTCATTCAAAAAGGGAAGTTTTACAATACTAGGATGACAAGTAGTGTAATTTCACTATTTACAGTCTTGTTTTCACTTCTCTTTTGGGCAGATCCTTTTCTCCTTGTTGATGAGGTGCCGGGAATCTCATGCCTCTACCTTTGGGTACTTAACTAAAGCAGCTCTTGCTTGCAGGAGGTTAATAATTCCATTAATGTCAGTTGAAGTGCTGTAGTGTGTCAGGTAATGAGTCTGGAGTGCTTAAACAGAGTAGGTTAAAAAGAGTTAAACAAAGCAAGCTTACTTATGCCATTAGATGAGATATGTCTGTTTGCTTTGCTTCAGGGCTGTCTATCCAGCTTTTTAATGGCATAAATATGTGCCATCCCCATGAACAAACATCCTGTAGAGGATATTCAAGAGCAAGGACAGCCCAATGCTACTTTCTGATTAATGGAGGGCTTCTGTGGTGGCATTAATCTGGTTCATCTTTACCTGCAGAATTTTCCCTTTATTCACAGAACCACAGAAAGGCTGAGGCTGGCAGGGCCCCTGGAGGCCCCTGGTGCCCCCCTGCCCAAGCAGGGACACCCAGAGCAGGCTGCCCAGGCCCACGTCCAGGCGGCTTTTGGAGCTCCTCAAGGAGGAGACCCCACAGCCTCTCTGGGCAGCCTGTGCCAGGGCTCCGTCACCCGCCCAGCACAGCAGTGCTGCCTGGTGCTCAGAGGGAGCCTCCTGGGTGCCCGGCTGTGCCCATGGCCTCCTGTCCTGGCACTGGGCACCACTGAGCAGAGCCTGGCTCCGGCCTCTCTGCACCCTGCCTTCAGGGGTTTAGGGACATGGATGAGATCCTCCTGAGCCTCCTCTTCTCCAGGCTGAGCAGCCCCAGCTCTCCCAGCTGCAGGATGTGCAGGTGTCTCTTGTACTGGGGTCCCAGAACTGGATGCAGCACTCCAGATGAGGCCTCTGCTCCAGGGCTGGGCAGAGGAGAAGGACCTTGGCCTGCTGGCAACACCCCTTATACAGTCCTGAATATCATTGTTCACTGTGCCTAGTGGGGCAGAAAGTTCTGGGTGACGTGGGAGCCAAGAAGAAGCTCCCTTGAGGGGATGAGGGATGTGTGTGAGAAGCAGAAAAGAACCAGCCGCAATATGGGCTTTTCCTCAGAGAGTGAGGTTGCCATGGTAGCTGAGGTTTGCTGCCTTTTCGGCCACTTTCCAGCCACTTCCCCAAAGGGGTATCCTCAGCAGTCCCAGTTATTCTTTGTAAACTGGACCAGAAGTGGCAGAATGGCACAAACTGTGGGTAGGACAGCGGAGATTTCAATGGGTCCCGGGGACCTGTTACTGTCCTTCAGGGTGGAGGGGCTGTCATTCACTCAGCTAGTCCCATGCAAAGCAGGCAAAATGAATAACAGCAAGCAAAATAACAGCCCAGCTGTTGGAGCAGGGAGTTTATCTCCAACTCTCAGGGAAGGTAGACGGAAAGTTATCTTAGTGAAATGGAAGGCAAATAAGGGTTTGAATACAACCCTGCAGTTCTTCTTCCTTGCCCAAGCTGAGGTAACCACAAAACAGAAGAGGCAGGACAGAGAGGTAAAAGGGAGGCAGATGTCGTGCTAGATTCAGTCTCCAGCATTTGTTTCATGCTAAGGAGATAACTATTTTCAGACACAAACCACAATTTACTGACATAGACCAAGGACTCAAAAAAGTGATTTCAAAGCAAATCTGTAAATTAAGGAGGTAGATGATGCTAGTACCAGCTAGTAATCATGAAAGATCACTGCAACAGCTATAGGGGTTGGGCTGTTCATAAATGTGCACAATCCCACAATGAAAGCAACTTATTCCCAGAGGAACAGAAGGTTTCACATACTCAGGAGGGCAAGTATATGATTAGAAAATCTGAAACCTGATAGAAATATATATCAAACTGGATTGTGATTCATTCTGGCATAAATGAATGATGAAAAGACAAATCACCGAGCATGATTTGTCTGCAATAAAGTTAATGGCAGAAGTAGTCAATAAAGTTGGATGTGTAATCATGTTGTGAAAAATATAACCCTGCTTCATGTCATCATTTGCTTATTTTTACTACATAAGGCACCAAAGCAAACAGATTTGTAAGTAATCAGTAAAAAAGTGGGATTGGCTCTGCTGACTCCAGCTGCCTGGTCTGTTAGAAAAGTTTTTTTCTGTTTTCCTGACAAAGAGGTGTAAAATACATCACTGGTGTGATATCTGACTCGAAATCTTCAGCTATCTGAATTATTCTTTATTAAAATTTCTGCATAATTTATAAGATGGCTGCAATAAGCCATATACAGAGCTGCTACCTGTCCTCCTCTAAGGAGAAAGGTGGCAGCATTAAAAGGCAGAGTTTTATCCCAAAGGGGAAGTTTGCTCAAATCAGTACCAAAAATGTGTTAAGTCATAACAAGGCAGAGAACAAATTCTTGGAAATTATGGGGCAGAGAGAGAAGTGATTAGGTATAAAAGAATGGGGAAGAGTAATTTTGTCTTCATTGCAGCTGTTTTCATCTGGGACCTGAAAATGGGGGGCTGAGAAAAGTTAAGGTGGAAAATTAATTTTTGGACAAAATCTCACTTGCTGCACTCGGCAAACACCAGTGGAGTCAGCTTGGCTTGGCGGCGATGCTCCTGAGGCAGCCTGAGCAAATTTCTTTTTTCTTCTTCGGATGTCGAGAGGTTTTTTTTTTGGTTCTCGGAGCGCTGCTTCGAGGGCTCCCCCTCGCGGTCATGCAGCCCCCAATTCCCTCAGCTGCTCCTCTTCTGTCTGGCGTTTTAGCCCCTTTAAACCAACTTCTTTGCTCTTCTCTGCACACACTCGAGGACCTCGATGTCCTCCTCGTAGTGAGGGGCCCCAAGCTGAACACATCTCTGCTGCACCTGGTAGCTGTTTAAGACGAAAGGCTTCAGCTTGATGCCTTCCCTGGTCAGGAAGAACATTTGGGAAGGTTGAGCCAGAGTGTGGCTGGCTTCCCCAGTTTTTGGCAGGCAGCTTTAGTCATCCCCCATCCAAGCATAAATCTCCGAAGTAGTTCTGTTAGGTCAACCATCTGGACACTGCGTCTTTGGTTGATATCTGGCCAGTAGAGTCAAACCTTTATTCTCAGAAACTTTCCATGGGAGCCTGCTTTTTGGCTTAGAATTGTAAAATCATAGTCATCTAGGTGGGAAAAGACCTTCAGGATTAACAAATCCAATCATTAACCTGACCCACAAAGTCCCACCACTAAACCATGTCCCTTGGTGCCACGTCCACACATCTCTTAAACACCTCCAGGGGTGGGGACACCACCACCTCCTGGGCAGCCCGTTCCACGGCTTGGCCACCTCTGTGAAGAAATTCTTCTTGATGCCCAACCTAAACCTCTTCTCCAGACTAAACAACCCCAATTCCCTCATTATCTCCTCTTATGTCTTGCTTTCTGGTCCCTTCACCAGCTTCATTGCTCTTCTCTGCACGCACTCAAGCATCTCGATGTCCTTCTTGAAGTGAGAGACCCAGAACTGAACACAACATTCAAGTGTGGTCTCACCAGTGCCACGTACAAGGGGACAATCACTTGTACTGGCATTTCCCCGTGTATGTGCCTACATAACTTGATGAAATCCTGACTCAGTTTATGACAACTAGAGGTTTGTCTGACTCAGTGAGAGCAAGATTTCTTCTACTGCATTTATTTTCGTATAACCCATAAAAAGAAAATGAAGATGGAAAGCAGGCATAAACAAACATTGTTCAGAGCAGCAATTTTTTTTCCATTCCAGTTTCAGTACAGTTTGGCAATGCAAGGCATGATTGTGCATACTGCATATTTGATACTCCTTACCCAGTGCTCTCAGTCTCTGCAGCTCTTGCTTTGGACTTTGGGGAGGGTGACTGCCTTGCAGTCCATGGCACCGATCTCTGCACAGGCCAGCTAGCAGCTGGCAAACCAAGATGGAAAATGGGAGTGTTGCCATTTTCCCAGTATTTATTTTCTTGATTCTGCTTCTGCTGGAAGGCTCATTCATGCTTTTATTTTCTGTTATGTCAAAGTAATATATTTCTCTAAGACCTGCACAAGTTTAAGCCACCCTTTCTTATCTCATATAAATACTTCTAGCATATCACCCTTTTTTTTTTTTTTTTTTTTTTTCTTCTTACTATACAGCAGTTGGAATCATCTCAGTCCAAAATATCCTTTCTCAGCCTAAAAACTTTCCTGGATTCACACAGGATAAAGGTAGAGGATAGAAGCAACAAGCTCTAGCAGTTAACAGGACAGGGAGTGCAGTTTTCTGCCGGGCATAGGCTGCTTTCCATCATCCTCCAGTGGGAGGGCTGGAAACCTGGCTTGCAGAGGTGTGTGTATGGTGGGGAATCAGTATGCTTGGTGTAGATATGTTCAAGAGCTTTGTGATTTGTTTATTTTTATCTTCCTTTCAGCCCTGCACCTTGCTCTAAGCCCAACCATCTCAGGAGCTGAGGAAACAAACAAAATAAAATAAAATGAGAAAAAAAACAAAACAAAACCAAGACCCGAGGACATAAATCTCCCAAGTCATCAGCAGAGAGATGTTATTTTGTGATTCACTGCTTATTTGTACTGTTAAGGGCTGGCTTTAGGGACTGGTGGGAATCAGACACATTTCACCCAGCAGTCCTACTTCTGTTTATCTTTTCTTTTGTTTTGTGCAGCAATGGGGCTGTCATTACTCTATCACTCCTTTAAGGCCAAATAGTGAGATTTCAAGCTGCAGACCCAGGAGAAAGGCTCATATGAAGCATTCCAGACACATCATGCTGTTGAGGCACTAGAAACTTTTCCATGCTGCCCCAGCTGGGAGCTGCCCAGGGTCTGCAGGCTCCTGAGTTGATACAGAGCCATTGGGATAAGGCAGGAAAAAACCGTGGTCCTTCCTTCTCCCCCTGCCTTCAATTTCTGCATCTTCTTTCCTCAAAAGTGTGAATTCTAGGCTTGTTTGCTTCCTGGAGAGGCAAGTGTGACTCAAGGGAAGATGCATCGACCCTGTCCCTCCCTCACAAGTTTCTGGGATGCAGAACTAAACCAGGAAGGCTCAGGAGGGTCTCCAGCGAGTTTGACAGATGAAATACAGTCCTGAAGAGAAGGAAAAAGGAAAGACCAGAACTTGGGTCCTTGGGTGAGCTGAGGGCAGGCTCTAAAAGCAGATAGAGAGCTTCATTTTGCCATTGCCCTGGGCAGGCACAAGGAGTGTTTGGAGAATGTCTCTGACCTGACCTTCCCAATGGGCAGGAGGGAGAAAATATTCTACAATATTTGGAGACATACTTCTAAAGTGCGATGTATCAGTACTTTTGAAAGGTTTTCTGAATCACTTTTTCACTCAGTTTTGATGCACAAAGGCAGAGTTTGCAAATACATGATGTATCTGTGTATTTCTTCTGCCTTTTAATAAAAAGATGCAATCTTTCTACAGTTTTGCTGCATTTTATTTTTATTAAAATGGTTATCCCTGGCAGAAAGATAGACAGGATTACATTTGTTTCCTATTTTTGTTTTACAGTTCTTGTTATGACAGCAATAACTTTCACTTCTGCAATGAATCAAAATATATCTGAGATTACATGTGTATTTATCAGCCAGAAGGATGAAGGTTCAAGAACACCAAAGTCATCAGTATCTTCTAAGGTAATCTAACAGAGAACAAGTTGCTTATAAAATATTCCTGTCCATTCCAGAAATACCTTCCCAGAAGCTTACAACACCCTAACCCTTTAGCCTGTGGGGATGTCACAGTCAAAATAAAGAGAGTTAGGAAAAAAAATGCTACAGAAAGTTAAAGGGAAATACATATCACAATTCATTCTTTGAAACTGTAAATAGGTAAGTATAATTTTTCTCTAAAACCAAGTCGTTAACTGCTGCCTTGAAGCTATCTCTCATCAGCTTGCCTGAATACTGCTGGAAATCAATTTAAAAAGCTACATGCCCTCATGGGATAAATGGTCTGTGGGGATTGGCAAGGCCATGATGTGAAGCAATGATCACACACAGCCATAGCTGAACACCAACACGTGTGCCTCAGCTGCTAGGACTGGTGTGGAAGCTGAACCCTCTCCCACCACCAAAGCCCATAAATCCTTATCTGGTCTAATCCTTGCCTGAGAGCCCAAAGCTAGGTAGGGAATCAAATATGGAATCTTTTCCTTCTTTCCTGCCTCCAAGTTTTCTGCCTCCAAGTTTCTAAATGGCAGGAGGTCAGTAAGAGATGGTGTGCTACTAAGTTATAAAGAAGCTGAGAGCTACGATTAAAGTATTTCCTGAGGATTCTTGTTTCAAGACAGGTTTGTGAAATCTTTTTTATTCCTGGAAAAATAAATCAATAATTCAGATAGGTGAGAAGCAGACTAACAAGTGAAAGGTGCCAACATCTGTCCCCCAAACTGTAGTGGTTGTCTTTTAAATGTAAGAGTCTGATGTAGTCTCTCTTATCACAGACAGATAAGTGAACATCTTCTGGCTTTCTCTGGTCTCAATAATATTTCAGTCATTTTAGATGAAATCCCTTCTATTACAGGTATGGTGCTTCATGCAGTATTTCATCAGCTTTCATGATCTTGATCATATAAAGTACTTTCCCACTTTCCCACCATGAAATTCCTAATGTGTCATTTCTATTTAGTACACCAGCCAAAGCTGTGCTGTCCTTGTATCTGAGGAGGCAGAATATGGCTGTTATCTCTAGATACCTCTCAGATCAAGAAAAGGGAAAAAGAAGGAGCAAGGAATGAGCATAACCACATCATTTCCACCTCCCACTCACTGCCCAGGGTGCCTGGCCAAGCACAGCATGTGGCAGAGGAGGCAGCAAACCCTGTCTTCATTGGATAAACTTCACCTGACACAGTAATGGAGACATTTTAGGGCTACTGTTCATGTGGAGCTATTTAATTGCCACCTTTTGCTGCAGCTAAGCTTAGGGACTCATTAATCCACCATCAGTTTGCTGCATGCCTGTAGAACATTTTCCTTCTGGCTGCAGCTCTCCTTTGGATGTAGACAATGGTGAGGAAATGGAAGGTGTGAAGGTACCCAGCCCAAACCTTCTCTGCCCACTAAAGCCCACAAGGAGCTGAGGAGCAGTCTAGTCAGATGCTGTGATGACAAGCAGTGGAATGCTAAAGAAAAAAAATATATATTTATCTAGTCCTGCCTTTGCACTGAGGTCTCAAACAGAAAGATGTTATTATAGTTCTTCTCTGTCTTCCTATGGTTCTACATGAAAGGAAGCAAAAATGAGAGTAAAGAATAACCACTAAGGGAAATTATCATGTTTCTGGCTGAAGTTGTTCTGTGATGTCTGTCTAGAGAGCAGAATTAACTAAAGCAACAGGGATCCTATCATGTTCCCTTGTGCAGTAGAATTTAACATATTTATGGATGTTTGACACTAGAAAAGAAAATGAAAGTATGTTGAAGGTGTTACTTTTGTGTAATTTCTATTCATATTTGGCAATTAGGAGGCATTATTAATTTATGAAAGCTTTTTCCAGAAGAACACCCTTTTAAAATATTTGAATATGAAAAAGCAAATAAAGCTAATTGCTACCAAATACATAACAATCTGTTCTCTCACATTGCAGATTTCTAATATTTTGGAAGATCTCGGGTGCTATTTGAATTCTCAAGGAACAGAGAACATCTATGCACCAACTAAAAATGTGGAAGTCGATGTGTTTGAAGATATTGAGTTAAGAGTGATAATGAACATTTCAGAGATCATTTCATGCCTTTGGTTCTTTAAAGAGAGCCAAGCTTGTAAACCTTCATTGGACTCGGAGAACAGGTAAGTCAAGGGATGTTCTGGATCAAAGAATGTATGAGGGATCATTTCTTTCAGGATGCAAATGGAATGTTTTCTGTGTGACTTTTCTTGTGTATAATAATAATTTCATGTTATGCATTTTTTTAATCTTCTCATCTTTCTTAAATGTTGTCACCAGTCAGCATGCTGCTGATTGTTGATGTGTACACAGCATATGTACTTAAGAATCTTAAACTCAGAATCATTAGAAATAAATTCAGTCTTTTAATTTGTATAGCATCATGCATGGAGGTCTCCAGGAACTTTCTGACACTGATCAGTTTGAGGTTTGCAGTGTTCATGTGAGGAAAAGGTTTTGATTTTATAGTTAAAGCAACTGAGGCATGGAGAGGTCTGTGATTTGTTAAGGTCACGGTGCAGACCAGGAACAGTGCCAGCACCAGCTTCTCAATTTTTACAGCCAAACTGGGGGTGGAAACCGAGCCCAGGTTATTGCCTCCCATTGCAGGACATGTGGGATGGGATTGTAGGTAAAGCATTTCCCTGTGGACTTCCACAGCTGTCCTAAGCTCAGGAAGCTCATCCTTCCCAATGCTCAACGTTAGGTATGTGCTTGGGTACCTGTGGCTGTGAGGTCCTATGTCCTTCATGTGTAGGAAGATACATGAAAACACTTCAGGTCACAGGGTGCTGTGTAAATAATGAGCTCTAGCATCTCTGAATAGTTTTTATACACAAAGTACAGAGCTAATGAACCAGATGCTTTTATTGTGTCTGCTGCCTATTACCTTCCACATAATAAATACAACTTTATTTTCTCTTTTACAGATATGTTACTTCTTTGGCTTTTTCCCAAATAAGAGAAACACAGGCTGGAAAATACACTCTCTCGGTCATAAGTAAAAACAGCAATTACACCATAATTGTTCCTGTTTTCATCCGCAGTAAGTATGGCTCAGATGAAAGGAGTCACTCCATCAGTAGGTCCAAGGGGAGAGGCTCAAGTTCACCTAAAACAGTGACCTCCCACTTTTCTTCATGAAGCATCTCTCTTTCCCAAACACTTCTTGTCGCCTGTTGAGCCCCACGCTGTGTGCCAGTTTTCTCACATGCTGCGTTTCAAGAGCCCTCCTAGATATGCACAGGACTCAGAGTTGTCTTCAGAGGCTGAAGTCAAAACCACAGACTGTGTTGCCGCATGTGAGCCAGCTTTCACTAGTCAATAAAACATTCAAATGAACAAATAAAGATGTAAATGTGCACCAGCCCTCTTCTCCCCTTCGAGAGATTTCCTCCTGTGCCAAAAGGGACAGACCAAGAGTGGCTTTTGTGTACTCCCAAAGCTCGCGGGCTGGACTTGTTTACTTGTGTCTTAACCTATTCATTCTCCGATGGCTCCAGGGTAAAACACAGCAGTGCTGCAGCTGCTCACACATGGTTGCATGAGAAGCTGGCATTGCAGCTGCTGAGCTCAGCAAGTCATGGCAGAGCACATACACGAGGTGCAACTTCTTGAAAGGCTCACAGGGGGAGCAGATTTGGGTGAATTGCCTCAAGGACCATGCAGGGGATATCCCTGGGGAGAAGGCAACTACTGCAACCAAGTTCAATTTTCCATTTATAAGTAGGGCTGTCCAAGAAGTATTTTTTTTTAATGACCTATGTTGACATGGTTTTTTAACAGAAGGAAAATAACATTATTTTGTCTGCAAAGGGCCAAATTTATATATAAATTTTGAAAATTTTATAGAAGAGTCAAAGGAAAAAAAAATCAATCCAAAGAGCTAAAAGTCTGGCAAAGTTGATAGGACCAAGCCCTTCTAGAGACAGATTTAACAAGAAGCATTATTACTTGATTTAAAAACAAAACAAAACAAAACAAAATAAAACAAAACAAAACTGTGACTAATCACAACTTAATCAACATTTTTAACCCTTCATTATTTGTTTTTGGTGTATTTCTTCTGATGGACTCTTTTCTCCCTCAAGTTTCAGAAGTGACACCTCCAATTTCTCCTTATTTAATTTAAAGACCTATTGCATGTCCCAATTATAATTCTAACAGCTTCATTGAGGGGGCAGGCTATTAAATATTTGATTAAAATTTACCTTCACTTCCATAGTAATAGGCTTTAGAGGTTAAAAAATGTTATTACTTGTGCAAGCAAGAGCAGTTCAAAACAGCCTCGATAAAGATCTTCTCCATATCAATTACTTGGGTTGTCTTCTCTGTTCTTGTGGATCTAATGTCATAATTACATCTCATAAAATCCTTCAGGCAAGTTGTGAACCCTTCAACTGAGATGTGGATCTCTATAGGTGAAAAAAAGCCTTCTAGGCTCAGCTTGTAAGAGAGAAATGAACAAGGAAAGTAAAAAGGCAAAATATTAGTTTCATTTTATCATGTTGTTTTGCTGGAAATGAAAGAATGACTCTAAAGAAAATGTTAGTCTTTCGTGTGGAAGTTTTAATTTCATTGTAAGATGAGATAAAACTTGGCATTTGTCCTTTTGAGTCAAATCTTAAAGAGTTTTAATGCATTGATTTTTTATACTTAGACCAAGTCTGAGCCTGACAGGTTCAGGGGACTGGAGCTGCCTGGAAACTTTCCCTCTAGGTTCCAGATGTGCAGTGGAGGAGGCTGCGGGTGGTCAGAAGTCATCACCCCCCCAATGGTCCTCCATTGTATGTCTGACCTGATGGAGCAACACTCGACAATCCTATCTGGAGCAGAGACTTTGTAGTCCCAACAGCTGTTCCACAAAAGGCCAGGGGCTTGGGATGTGATTTTGGAAGGCGTCTGTGCTCTTGTCCTGTGAGGTGAATAGCAGCCACAGCAAGTTAACACCTCGGTATCAGCCTCAGGATCATCCTCTGGTGTGTAGAAGCAGGTTTTTGATAGCAGGGACACTGTGCATTTAGCAATCAAGACTGAAAAGCTTGTGAGACCAACCCTTGATATCCCCAGGGTAGAATCATTTTATTTTCCCTTAGCACTGAAAGCTCGCGAAGCAAACTACAATCCTGTGACTTCATGTGCTGTGAAAAGAGCAAAGCACTGTCTGTTTAAAAAAAAAAAAAAAAAGTCAGCATTTTTAAACATTCACATTATTTTTAACAGATAAACCAGGCAAACCCTATTTCAAGAGGAGTGGAAAACTGGATGCTATAGAGTGCATATCGGAGAGCTACCCCCCGCCATCTGTGCAGTGGACGTTTTGCAAAACACCCGACAGGAGGTACAGCATATGTTTATACACATACTGAACCTCTAGGCTGGAAGTTTACCATCTTCTGACAAGAAGGGCAGAGACTTTGTATTGTTTAGTGTTCCTGGCAGGTTGGTTGGATTATTGAAGAAGAGCTTTAGGGTCAGCATGTTTGCAGGAGAACGCAGTGGGCTCTGCTGGTTTGCACATCCATGTGTCTGCATGACTCACTCTTGGAGCGTTGCAGCACATTTTTCTTAGAAATGTTGGCTGTTGTGCTCTTTTGGAAACTTCCAGCTGTTGGCCTGGAAATGCTGTTCCAGATTCTGGTATTCTGATGTCACCAAAAGAGATCAGAAATATCTCCTTTCCCTCTAGCTTTTCACATTTTTTGGAAGCGTGTTCACAATGAAGCTGGGGAGATGTTATAAGGAATCATATTTTTCCTATCTAAATGATTTTTCCCATTCTATTAACATATACGATTGATTCTATTAACTGTGGGAATGTGTTCAAATAAGCTCAAAGGAAACAGCCCTCAGTGTGTTTTGTGCAATGGCCATAGGCAATGCCTTGCTCTGCTGTGTGGCAGTTTGGGATCTGGGTTTCATAAAGGTTACTGGATTTGCAGCAACTCCTGCCAGCAGGAATTCAGAGATGTGGTGTGAAAGCCCAACCTCTATCATTTCACTTTTGCCCAGATTTTAGTCATAGAATTACCTGTTTATGCACCAGTTTGAGCATATTCAGGTCATTTCAGCTCATTTTTCTGCCTAGACTGTGACATTTTTATTTTCTTATCTTTGCCTTTCTTAGTTCTTTTTTATTCTGCCATGTAAGATCCAGTTTTCCCACTATTGTTTGCATATTCTCATGGTGTGGAGATTTATCAGATTTATTCTCTTGAGGTTAACCAAATGAGTCAATGAATAATTGTGCTTTTAATTGCAGTTGCCTTAATAAAATGCATGAAGGAAATAGAGGAGAAGATGGCATACAGAAGGCACAACATGAATTAAGTCAGAGAGGACTATTCCAAAGTTATATATGGTGCTGTGCAGCTAATGACCTGGGCAGAGAATGCACCAGCCTGTTTACTATAGGTAACTACCCTCTAGAGTATATTCATGCGTGAGCTGGACCCTGCCACTGGAGCTCATCCGAGTACAGTTTCTGGACTCAGCTATTTGTTCATAACCACTGGAACAAATCTAACAATGCCTGTGATTGCTCTGGGTTGTGTTTAACTAGAAATTCTAACAGCTATCTGTGGTCTCTGTAAAAAATGTCTTGCCCTTCTGTGCTTTCTAAACAGCTATCATTCATTTCTGCATGCTTTTAGGACTGTCGCAGCGAAATGTACTTCAAAACATTCTTAAAACGTATAAATTTTGTTTTGTTTATCTGTTGTTTTTAAATAAAGCTGACTTGAACTAAACTCTGTGCTAAACTGTGCCCTAACATAGCTTGTAGATTATGACAAACATTTGGGTAGAGACATCTAAATCCATCAAATTTACTGATTTCATGGTTAATGAGTAATTTCCTCAAATTTTAATTGTCATTACAATATAATAATGGATGTCTGTAAAGTATTAGAAGAACAATTATTGATTTAAATGAGCATTGTTCTAGGCAGCGTGACAGCTGTTATTTCAGTGCCTATGTTTTGCTTTGTAGATTTAAATGAAAGACAAGCAGCACCTCTACCTGAATTACTCCTCAAAGTCGGGGAACCATTGCTGATCAGATGCAGAGCTCTTTATCGTAACTATAAATTCAGAATAAATTTGTCTTTTGAAAACAAAAAAGTGCAGCAGGTAAGAAAAAAGGGGACTTTTAAAAAATGGGTAATACTGGGCACTATCAACGGCATAATTGGAAATCTCTGTTGAACACCAGGATCGTAGGTTTGATGGGTTAGATTATCTGACAGACCACTCGGCTATCCGGATCCAGTACGTGTTTGCTTCAGCAGCAGAACGAGGCGACAGTGGACGTTATACCTGCTCCTCTACAGTGCATCCAAATCAAACTGCTCTGGTTACAGTTTTAGGTAATTCCATCCCTGGCGTTAATTCTGTCCCTTGGCTGGTTGCTTTGCTTTGTTTTCTATATGGCAGATCTTTGCTCGCAGGTGTGCAGCATGTGTTTGTAGTGATTTCTCAGGAAAAATCCTGTCTGCACTTACTGGCAGCCTAGGAAAGCCAAGAGATTAGTCTGAACTGAGTCATGCAGGTACCTGAAAATAATGAACTTTTTTTTTTTTTAAATATATATTGCTTTCCAAATAATTCCCATTAAATTAGGATTAAAGTGCTTTTAGAGGTGAAATGTACTGGCACTGTTTGGAGGTCTAGCCCACACGATTGTTTCAGTGTTATTTCTCAAAGCACAGGCTGGGATTTGGCTCGTGTTATTGTAGGTGACTCCCAGCCAGCACGACACAAAGCCACAACAGCTTTGGGGACACAAAGCAACAGGGAGCCATGCCTTGATGTTCCTGGGCAGGGGAACCCCTATGCCATCAACTCAGATGTAGGCATCTGCAGAGCAGATACAAAAAATTGGAGGTAAAGCCCTGCAGAAAACACCATTTCTGGAGCTGGCCAAGAATATAAAATGCATGACCTGCCCCATGTTTAGCTCTTAGTGCTCTGTGTATTAGCCTGGCCAGAGTCTGGAATGACCAGTGGCTGGTCTCAACTGCTGTGAGGCAGAAATGTCTTGCTGTGGTTCCACCATGGGCTTTGGGATGTTGTAGTCATCACCTTGGTCTTCTCCTCAGCACATCCTCCCACGACATCTCCCTATAACACACATAGGGAACCCCCACCCAACCTATGAGCACAGTCTCTTCAGGCACTCATTGCTGTAGTACAGAAAAAGAAAAGGAAAAGGAAAAGGAAAAGGAAAAGAAAAAGAAAAAGAAAAAGAAAAAGAAAAAGAAAAAGAAAAAGAAAAAGAAAAAGAAAAAGAAAAAGAAAAAGAAAAAGAAAAAGAAAAAGAAAAAGAAAAAGAAAAAGAAAAAAAGAAAAAGAAAAAGAAAAAGAAAACAACACAGAAAATCTATATCAGGTCTGATCTGGGTCCACTGGGAAGCAATCAAACAAATGCAAGGCTCTTGGTGGTGGGCTTTCTCACCCAAAATGCAGGGCAAAAGAGAGAGGACCTTTGCTTCATCTTATGGCAAGGGAGTGACTGACAAGTGGCCATTTGAACTTGCCAATAATTTAGGGAAAAGGAAACCTGGGGAAAAATTTTAGCTCCGTAACCTGTGGAACTGGTAGCAGAATGAAATCTTTTGCATGAATTGTGAATGTAAGCACAGAGATCCCATGAACAGCTCGTGATGACAGACCTGGCAAACTGCCATGCAGGAATGCTGCCGCAGCCATGATGGATAGGATGGAAAACCTGAAGCTACAGAGACAACTTCTGCAGTGTTACTGGCTGGTCTACCTGTCTTCTATTTTCCAGGTACTGAAACGAATCATCCTCCTAGCACCAAGCTACACAAGGTCTGAAAATTCAGAAAATCTAATGCATACCAAAGGAAACATCATCCTACTTAGGCAACATGTCCATTTAAAAGCCAGCAGCCTTACAGCTAGCCCAGAACAGCCTCAGCAGCAAAGCTTGATGTGGTGGAAATAATTTGGTGGAAATAATATGCTAAATAGGAATAGAACTGGAAATAAGGAAAAAAAAAAAAAAAAAAAAGCTGTAGACATGCTGCTGAAGTATGTATTGGGATACATTTTCTGATGGACATGCATGGAGCTGGGATGTCCAGCCCCAGGGACAAGGCTTTCTGAAGCAGCGACCATGGGGCTGACTTTAGATGCAGTTGCTCTCAGAGTGGACAACACCTAAGCCGGGGATGGTAGGAAGTGAGAACACTTACCCCCGTCTCTTCAGAAATGAGTTTTCCTGTGCAATATCCTCTTTTCAGCTTCTGCCTACTTCTGAGCAGGAAGTTCTGTAAGGGTTTACAGGAACTGAGCATGATACCTGGGCATGTTTTTTTAGACATAGCTTCTTAGTAAACAGAAAAGTAGGGGTGAGGGTGCAGTGTAGAGGTAGGGTGAGACCTTCTTTCTTAGTGCACACTTCAGAAATACTGGCTTCTTGGGTCCCTTAGCTTTCAGGTCTGAGTAAGCATCATATTGACCAGGGATATTTGAGTTACTCTCCATGGAAGGTTGTCTTTCAGAGTAATGCCATTTTTAACTGAATTGTTGTTTTCATTGCATTATTGACTGGGGTACATCAAACTGTGGTAGTTGTACTCTCTTTAATCCCCTTAGGCCAACAAAACCTCTGGGGACTCCTTTGCTTTTCTGATGAAGAAATCTTTTTGTTTAATTTTGTGGTGAATTGAAGTGGGGGGCTGTTGCCATACCTTCCTATCAGCTGTGTTTCTCTCTCCAAGGTTATATAGGATGCTTCTGATCCACCAAAACTTTTAGCCTAATTTATTAATGGCAACCATTGCTGGTGTGGATCTGTGCTATCACTTGAGGTTCAATTCCAACAGTGATATATATAGCAACTTCATTCTGATGTCCATGTCACAGAGTAGCAATCTCAGAAATGATCAGCATCCTACCTTTAAACCATTGCTGTTCCTGAGTCAGTACCCATAGCTACACCGAGAATGGTCATGATGTAACTTTACCAAGCAAAAGCCTGATTTCTTTGGGATACTCTGCATTGCCTGGGGAGCTTGGCTAGCATGACTACACTGGCAGGTGGTCTTCTATGCTCTAATAACCTCTTGCAGCAAGACAGCTCTGGTTTGCTCTTTGCTGCTTGATAATTCACCAACTTATCTCATCTTGTGCAGTTGGTCAGATCAAGCAGGGATGTTTAGGTCACTTTAAAGCATAACAGTGATTATGCCAACAACTGCAGCTGCAAGGCTCTTTGTTTCTGCAGGCCTTATGTTCAATCTCCACCGGTGTTGAATAAATAATTATTAGCACTGTGCAATCTAGATTCAGGAATATGCAAGCTATTTTCCAACACGTTAGGTTTAAAGCAAACAAATAAACAAATAAACTAAATACAGAAACATGGAAACTTTGGTTCCAGTCTCAAGAATTTCAGCTCACCTCTCTGTTATTACTAAATAATGTTCACTATTTCTTTGGCAGAAATATGTTTAAACATGCCCAAAAAATGGTGAGCCAAGGGAAAAAAAAAAAAAAAAAAAAAAACACTACATTTTCTGAGTTCTTTTCCAAAGAAATGTCATGCCCTGCTCCAAGATCCCTGTGTGCACTCTGGAGAAAGCCTTTACTCTTGGCCAGCTGTGCTGTTAACAGCACACGTACTGATGACCTTGTACTTGGAAAGATGAGGTCCAAAAGAGCATTGAAAAGACAAAGGTCCAATCTATAAAGCAAGTAAGCCCTTAATATTAAAAAGGAGGAGAACAGTCATGAAAGGAATTGCTTCTTGTTTTAAAATACTGATATTTTTGTGGTTTGCATGGGAGTTTCCAGATTGCATTTTTTAAACCAGTGAAGTTAGACACAAAATGCGCCAAACACAATATAGTGTTGCAACCAAAAGAAAAACACTCCAAAGAGAAATCTCAGCCCAGTCATATTGCTACAGTGAAGGTTTTTTGTGTTTTGTTTTGTTTTGTTTTGTTTTGTTTTTCTCACCACATGCCTGATTAAACACTGTCACAAGTTTCCTAGAGGTTCTAGCATCTGCTTCCTTGAAGACACCCAAACTCAACTGGATATGGCTCCTCGTCTAGTTGGACCTGCCTTGAGCAGGAGCTGGACTAGACATCTCCAGAGGTCACTTCCAACATGTATGATTCTGTTATTTTTTTGGAGCTGATCCTTAACTCTGCTGATGCCTTGATGGACCATGTCCTCCTACAAGTGTAGTTCAGTCTCTTTGGTTGGGATTCATTTCACCTCATGAGACATCTAGCCCCAGGAATGATTCACGTTCTTCCAGCTGCCAGTGGCATGAGGAAGGTATTTCCAAAGAGCATTTCAGTACATCTTTGTTATCATTTATATCACTATAGGATATATCTGGACATGCCTATCTTATTCCACTGAGGTCCAAACAGGTAGCTTAGGTGGGTCACTGAACCTCAGACAGGTCCACTAGGTGAAACCAGTCCCACCCTAGCAGGGAAAGTAGCAGCAGCACAGGGTTCACCCACACCTTCAGGACGCTTTTTCACATTCCTGTTGTCTTTCATCAAATACTTCTAATGAGACGGAGAAACAAATGAGCAGCTGTAAGGCTGATCTGCAAAATCGTTAGCTCATTTCAGGGAAGGAGGAAGAATGAATATCAACATCTGATTAGGCTGGTGTTATTTTTTTTCCCTGTTAGATGTAGCTGTTAACACCCATAAAACACACATAAAACAAAACAAAAAACTCATGGAGTTGGTCCGGTGGTTCTGTAGGGTGGGTGGGGAAAAAGTGTCAGAGGGTTTTGGAAGTGCTCTGGTCTGACGGAAAACACAGCTCTAGCAGATATCACACAGACCCAGATCAGTTGTCTGGAGCTGAACAGAGAGACATCATTGCAATACTATTTTTGAAGCACTATCTTTTGATTAAAAGGATGCCTTTTGTGAAGTAACATGGTGCTTTTTGTGTGTGTATGTGATAACTAAAATGAAAAACATACAGATGTCAAAATTCATTCATTAAGCAATCCAGCCTTTTTATCACAATATCAATACTCTCTCTTTTTCAGAAAAGGGATTTATAAATATAACTGACTCTAGAGAAGATTTTGAAATTGGTGAAGAAGACTTTTGCTTCGAAGTTAACTTTACAGCATATCCACCAGTTAGATGCATGTGGCTATTTTCCCAAAAAATGTTTCCATGTAAGCAAAGTTACAGTGCAGATGGACGCAGGTACTGGAATATTTTGTTATAATTCCAAATCTTTCCTCTTAGTGTCTCATTTGAACAGATTATTTTCCATATTTCATACTCTCTGTATTTTTTAATATGTGGATGAGCCAGGTGATAAAGACATGTTAACAAAAGCTACTCAAACATTAGTTTGGCTTTCAGCAGCAGTTTGTGTAGATAGCTTATAGTATCACTATATTCTCCACTTCAGAATAAACCCTTTTGTAAGTTATGCATCCAGCAACCCTTTAGGTTATATGAAATTTGCCATTCCCATTCTCTTTGATATAATTACTCAATTACAGCTCCTCTGCAGTTTTCACACTGGATCTCATGTTCCCCTTTTGTCATCCTGTTCTTGATGATGTTCCCAGTATCTTTGCTACTGCTCAAACCAAACCCAGGGCCCTGTAGTTTCCCAGGCTTAGATCTATTTGGCTCTGTCTGTGCCACAGAAACATACCGTTCTGCTAATTACCCAGGTCATGTATTCTTTCGCTGTTGCAAAACATGTTTTGAATAAACCTGTTAGTTATCTACCTTTTCTGTTATTTCCTAAAATGAAGTTCTGGCATGAGTCCTGTTTAAGGCTAATGTTTTCTCCATTCCCTAGGCTTTCTAAATTCTTGATAACATTATCTAATTTCCTTCAGAGTTTCTTTCAGAGTAGTCCCATGGCTTTCAAGGTAACAGCTCTTATTCACCTTAGTGAAAAAAAAAAGCCAAGCTGCTCTTGTGAAGTTTTATCTTTAACATGAAGCAAGAGCTAGGCAGGAGTTAATGTGCCCACACTGATTTCTTCTCATATTCTTAAAATCTCTCATCATCTTCTTAAACCTGTGTTATAGCTTTGATTGCACTTCTTAAGCTTTCTTTTCATAGTATTTTAGTACACTTGATTTTATCCACTAGCTTGTTGAGTCGTCTTTGCAACAGTCTGGCCTTTTCATCCGCATCAGATGGAGTATTGAAGTCAGACCTCTGCATGCTTCAGAGACAGCTCAGTTCAGATCAGTAAATTGTCATCTCCTGGCAATGGCCACAGGAACTCTGTCCCTGCTGATAAAGTGAGGGCTGTCATCAAACTTTGATAGTGCTGGGTGGGTGCTGGTGACTAATCTGCATGCCTGATGTGGGCTCGGCAGGTCTGTTCTTTGTGGTCAAGACTGATTTTGGAAATGAGGTCTCCTGGGACCACCATGAGCAGTTGCTCATCCTTGCCTGATAATGCCAAGTTTATTTGCTTTGCAGTTGTCATAGACTGTCTCCTCACTGCTGGTAAGAGCAGGAGTCAGTTTTGCTCGGACAATTGGGCAGCTGGTGTGAATTCAATACAGATAAGAAGAAGGTGCTAGGGACTGGGCCAAGAATAACAATGTTGAGAGCTCTTGACACAGCTTAGGTAACCCCATTAATCAGTAAGGTGCAGCTGTCCTGGAATGTGTGAGTCACTTCGGATAGCTTCTGCAGCCCGGAGGAGACGATCCCCTCCTGCTGGACAGGGGAGAGCCCCACCACCGTCCCAGAGCTTGAATGGGAAGGGACAAATGTTTAATTTAGCTTAGTTTTCCACAGAAACAGCAAGGGGGAGTGGAGTGAAGGGATTGTGCCTACAAGCTGTAGTACTGCAGATGCAAACATGATTTTAAAGCATATTTCTCAAAACAACACAAAAAAGGTCAACACAAACCTTATTCTATCTTTGCATATTTTAGTTCACTTCTGTGTAATCCTATCTCCCAACACTTCTACTTTATTCCTTTCATATCCTTTTTCATTTCCTGTTTTTCCCTTTTTTTGATTTCTGCCATTTCCTTATCAAACTGTTCCTCCTAAAGATCATATTAACTTTTATTAATTAACTCTGCCCTCCTCTTTGGCTTTTGATTTCAAGTTTCAGTGATTCATCATTCCTGTCAGTGCTCTTCTGTGTTTTCAGAGATTGTTTCAAAATTTCCATTTAATATTTGCTTTTGTTGTCTCTGTGTTTCATAACACTGCAGAATTTCACTTCCCTCCTAAGATCAAATGAGTTTTCATATACAGAATGATCTCTGGTAAATTTATATTATTTATCTCACATCCTCTTACATTTTCAGGTACCTAAGGCATTCTTTTTTAAAGATTTTCTCATTATTTCATGAGAAATGAAATGCCTAGGTTTTCAAAAGCAGCAAGTGATTTGTGGTTTCCGTTTCCTTTGGCATCTATTTTGAGGCAACATAAAAGGCATCTTTTTTATTTATTTTATTTTTTATTTTTTTTAAATCCCTGATTTCAGGGACATCTTTAAGGTCATTTCAGATGAAGACACTCAAAAGTGAGTAACTTGATACTGAGATGCTTAGTCAGAAGGCAAAATTCCCAGTGGCTTCTATGTGATTTTTCTTGATTTTTAATTGCATGGTGATACTTGGTGTCTTAGTTCATTTATAAGTATCTTGCTTAAACATCCTGGTTTTAATTCTCTAGATTTCTTCCAAGCTCATTATTGCTTTCTGTTATTTTGCAATTGCTAGTATGGACTGTCCTTTTTTCTGTCTATTTAAAACTCCCTGATATGACTGCTTGCATTTCATACTAAAATTGAGTGGATGTCTGCTACTCAGTTTTTGTTAACATTCAGCCAAAATGTGTGCATGTAAAATGTCAACAACTAAAGCTAAAATGAATTTTTCTTAAGTGCTCTTCTAGTGTTGAACTGCAAATCTCCCATTTAAGTCTGACAACTATCCTGACCTAGCCAAAAGTACAGAAATTGTATGCCAGCTTTGTAAAGATGATATATTCCCTTCCTTCTGTCTATTCCTGGCTCAACAGGTCAGTCCTGCATCAGTCTTCAAGTCCTCTGCAATCCCCTTTTCCATCATCACAAGCAGGGTTAGAGTCTTGCCTTATTTCCATCCTTTGGGCCAAAGGAATAGGGGCTGGTAGAAGGCTGCCCTTCCTCCTGCAGAATTGTCTTGATGGTTGGTGCTTTGTCTCAATGACATTGAGCTTCTGATGATGATCTCATTTCTGAGTTCCATCAGACCTTCCGATCTGGAGAGGTTTCTCTTGCATGATCCTACTATCTCATTGTTATTTCCTAATACTTTTGTTCATACCAACCAGAAATAAACATTGGAATCCTTCAGAGAGTAGACAGTTTGACCACAGTAAACCACAATCCTTTGCTGGTCTTAACATCTGAGCCAGAATGCGTTATATACCCTGTCTTCCAATGGGTTGGTAACAAAATCACAACCCTACAGCCCATATGCACTCCACAAACTATTGAAAGTTACAGAAAAACTGCAGGATGAAATCAATACTGTTGGGAAAAAAAAAAAAAATCCTCTTATTAAGACAGTTACATTTTGTCTGAATTAATGTTTAATAAAATAATTTAGTCTGGATTAATCATTAGAAGATACTGAATTGTTTCAAACATATATATGAGTCCTAACTACATCTAAAATATTTTGTTTTTAATACTTTCTTTTGTCTTTTTCCTTCCTTTTCTTTGCTCCACAGCATTTCATCAAAGTTCTGCAACCATCAGCACCAGTCTGGCATATATATATTTTATGCTGAAAATGATGATACAGTCATGACAAAAAGATTCACTTTGTATGTGAGAAGTAAGTGAGAAAACAATCCCTGTAAAGATGTGGCTAAATCTGGGAGGGATAATCTTGATTTCTTACTTAAGATTTTGCTATTGATGTAAATGGAGCTTATTTGCTGTTTTTCCCTTTCATCGTGTCATACAGAAGAGGAGATATAATTGAATATTCATTTTCTCCATCCATTTGGGGCTCAGGAGGCTTAAATTCCAGAGTGATCTCTGACTAGATATTGAATTAAACTGTCTTTGATTTTCCAAGGAAATCAATACACTTGAGTATCTGACTATGCATTTGAATATCTGATTTCACCAACTGCTAGGCTCCTTCCTAACATCTCTTATTTAGGCACTTTGATTTAGATGCTTTTACCTTTAATAATGAAGTCTCATGTTCTCTGTAACAGCTATCTGGGAGCATTTTTGACCTCCTGTACACCTCAGCAGAGTGCAGCAAGATAGCCTAAGTCCTAATTAAATGAGTACAACTGGACCACTGGGAATGTCCCTACAATTAAAATAGTAAGGAGTGACTCCCAGCAAGAAATGTCCAGCTGCCACACAGGGCTGGTGAGAGGACATCCAGTGTGGGGCTGGTTCAGTCCCAGCCTTGGCTCTATAGCAGATGGAAGGCCTGCCCTCTATCTCCGACCAACACAAGTAATACAACCCACAAATACATCCTTCTCCAGACCCCGCGCCTGGATTTCTTTAACGCTGTGTTGTGTGAAGAGAATCACATTTTTGCCTCGTGTCCTTCCATTTTTAGCAAAAAAGATATGGAAATGAGGTGGGGAATACCAAGGAAGTCTCCGCTTATCAAACTGGAGGAGGAAGTTGTTAGTTTTTTTTCTCCTCCTCATAGTTTACCATCAACAGGGGGAACAGAGTAAAAGAACTTAGTCATATACTGAAGGAATTAACACTTCTAAAGAAAACCACAAGGCCTAGAAGCCCTGTTAAATACAGTGGCTGCACTCTAACTCCACGGAGCCAGAATATGTGTGACTACTGTAGCGACACAGTGACAGGAAACACACCCGTTAGGTGGTAGCTTTCTGTGGTCTGTGTCTTTTTTTTTTTTTTCCTGATGCTATTTGTGAGCTAGTGCAGTTCGTCTGGGGGCTGTCTGGTGTGCAACATATCTGTGTGGGCTACCCCTGCCCGTGAGCTTGGCTGGTGCTCTCCGTTGTCTCAGCACTGCCACGTGGCTATGGCATCTGCCTGTTGCTTCAGGTACATGAGCAGCCAAGTGAGCCAAGCAACCAGGCTGAATCCTTGCTGTCAGGCAGAAAAGCAGAAGTCAAGACTTCCAATTTTGGCCCTTTCACTGTTTTGGTCTGGCCGTACCCATACAGAGAAGTGGCTGCTCCCCTCAACTCACCCACAGCCCCAAGGCGTGGGACATGGAGGAAGGAGGAGAGCTGAGGCCTGCAGCCAGCTCCCACAGTGGCACGCAGGTGGGTTTTTTGGCACCCACAGAGGCAGCTCGTGGTCTGGCTAGGTGTAGAGTTACCATGTAAACACAAAGGTTTTGGCCACCGAAGTGTTGACAGAAATTGTCTTGTGTCACCTTGTTGCAGGAAAGCCTGAAGTAACAATGCAGTTATTGTTCAAGCAGATCTCATGCGTCGCTGACAGCTACCCAGCCTCATCCTGGGTTTGGAGAAACTGTCCTGATCTGAACTCATCCAAGTAAATAGTTTTATCTCTTTTTGACTCCTTGTGAAGACCATATCTGAGCTATCCTTGATTATATGAAGACTGGCCTGCACAAACTGAGTGCAAAATGCACTTGTGACCATTTGGAAAATGGTATCTTGTGGCCCAATCCAGGGGAACAGGAATCACCAAAACTAGGAAGAGTTATCAATATTTTTGTTGGCATCAAAATAAATCTGGAAAGATGTGTATCTCAGGCTCTTTACACTCAAGTAACACACCTAGGTTTATATCTACAGTTAGGTAGGTAAAAAGTCCAATCTAAGTTTTTCTCTTTGCCTGTCAAAGTTGTGGGCCATTCAGGAAATGCATTGCTTAATATGGGCTCAATTAATTGGTTAAGCTTTGGTTAATATAGCTGTTACAATGACCCAAAGGCACTAAAGTCAGTGAGAGTGTTTCCAGTAAAGTCAGGGAGAATGTTTCCATTTCCTCTAATTATGCAGGGCAATGAGTCAGGCCCCAAAATTTCATGAGAAGCTGAGACCGCTTTATGAATTCTGCAGCTTTTATTTTAGAAATGCCAAAAAAATAATAATCCCACAGCTGTAGAAGAGCACCAGGTCAAGTTATCATTTGGAAGATTATGGATAAAGCTCTGAGTATTTCAAATAGATATGAAAAAGATATCTAAACAATTTTCTTATCCGTACCTCTGAGAAGGCTTCCTAACATCAGTGTGTTTGTGCAGAAACTGAAGAGTGAAGAAAACATCCAGCTAGCAAGTTTCAATTTCTCCTTAAAACAGCTTTCTGGAAAAGGAAATGCTGTGATTATTTCTTTGCTGGAAACTTCCACACGTACAAGCTAATGCTATGTGCAGTGCTGAATGAATTTTAATTTATTTACTCACCTACTAATTTATTTATGTGGACAGTAACTTAAGCAGTAAGTTGATGAAAGATAGAAAAGCAAAAAGTCAAAATTATCTCTGTGTGGGCTTCCTTTCCCTAGTGTACAACATTCTGTATTTCTACATATGAGGTCTGAAATAAGCCACTCATGTAGGGTGGATGTTTTCCATCTTAGGCCTTAAGTGAGAGAAACTTTATGGCTGAAATCACATCCCTGCAATGGAAGGAGTCAGAACTTTTACTCTGGGTTTGTGCTGTATTTATTGTTTTAGTAGCAGCTCATTTGAAGCTGCTCAGTGACTGAAATGATGAGGTAAAGGTAAAAGCAGTGGAAATGGTTGCAGTAGGGGGCTGGACACTGGTAGAAAGTGAGAGTGAGCTTGGGGTGGGAGGTAGAGAGCCTATTTCATCCCCTGCCTGCCCTGCCATGTCTGTATATGACACTGGCAGCTACTCTGAAGCCTCTCCCTAACAGTGACAAATAAAAAAAAACAACTCGTCTATCTTTTGCTTCCTCCCTTCCAACACAGATGTAAGGCCTGTTTTGAAACATCTCACCTTCTCCCCTGGGAAATGCCAATGTGAGCCAAAGATCAGAATTGGTCTCCTTTGTTTTCCAGCTGCACGGAAAAAATCACTGAGGGGATCCAGAGCTTCTTGCCAGAGAGGAGATCCCTTGGGTCATGGATTTCAAGCAGTATTTTAGATGTGAAGGAGACAGCAACAACCTTCTCTGTTGAGTGCTGTGCAAGCAATTCAGTCGGCTCAGCCTGCGAAAAGAGCTTCATTAACCTGTCAGGTACCATTAATCAGCGTTTTATTACAGGTTTTCTCAGCTTAATTAAAGCTGGCATGGTAGAATTAGTGGCTTTATTTATTTATTTATTTATTTATTTATTTATTTATCTAAATGACTGGCCATGCAATGGCACTACAGGTAAAACACAAGCACTGTGTGCATGCAGTCTGGGGAGCATTGAGTGGATAGGGGACACGTGTCTCTTCCCTAGTTCCAAAGCAGGGGCTTCCTTCACTAAAATGGGCAAAAATGTCACAAAAATGGTGTAGGATGGAGCTATGGCAATACAGGGTCTGATTTTCTATTTCCTCTTCATAATCCCCACCTGGAACCTGGAAGCATCAGTTTGGGGAAGAACTGAAGCAGCTCTGGTAGCTGGTGGCAGGTATTGGCTACAGAGGTCACTGCAGAGCTGTCAGCAGTGCTCACAGGAGCTCTCTTTGCTATCAGACCCACACAAGGGACAGATCCCTGGTCTGGGAACTGCTGTGTGGTCTCTCTTCTTGTAGGGGCCATGAGGAAGATTTTCCTTGTCAAGCAAGAAATTTGCTGTGGGTATTTACCAATGCACTTAATATTTGGTACTCCATATACATCCCATAGGGCAAAATATTTCCATCCCAGGAAGCATGCTGTGGTTCCTGGGAAGTGTTTTGAAGTACCCAGTTACTTGTAGTATGAAGCTTTCTCCTGGAAAGAGTCCAATGGAGGGCAACAAAGATGATATGGGACCTGGAGTATCTGCCCTGTGAAGAATGACTGAGAGACCTGGGTCTGTTCAGCCTTGAGAAGAGAAGACTGAAAGGGGATCTTATTAACATTTACAAATGCCTTAAGTGTGGGAGACAGAGGGATTTGGCCAACCTCTCTTCAGTGGTTTGTGGGGACAGGACAAGGGACAGTGTTCACAAGATGGAGCCCAGGAAGTTCCGCACCAACATGCAAAAGAATTTCTTCTCGGTGAGGGTGACGGATCACTGGGACAGCCTGCCCAGGGAGGTTGTGGAGTCTCCTTCTCTGGAGATATTCAAGGCCTGTCTGGACACCTACCTGGGCAGCCTGCTCTAGGGAACCTGTTTTGGCAGGGGGGTTGGTCCCAATGATCTCTGGAGGTCCCTTCCAACCCCTACAATTCTGTGATTCTGTGATTTCCTTCATCACGGACAAACAAGCTGTTTGCTGCTCTTGACTACAGCTGACAAAAGCTGTGATTGCTAATAGAGTTTGAGCATTTATGTTGAAATTGCAGTAAAAAGTAAACATAACTCTTTTGCTCTTAGAAATTATCAGAATATGAGGACACACCTCATGTAGCATTTCCTCAACCAGAAGCACTTTATTGATTGGCCTTGGCTGTGTAAGAAGTTCCTTGTTGCACAGCAGAACAATTCCTGTAGCAGGTTTTGTGCAGTCCATCCACTGATTCTGGTGCTTTGGTGTCTAACTACATTGCTTGGGGGAAGATGCAGGGAGAGAGGAGGAAAGATCAGAAGAGGAATTGATTACTCCTGTTTATGCTCACCAAGTCCAATCAATTGAAGATGCCAACACCTCAGTGCGCTGAGATTTATTAATTCGTGTAACTTTTTTTTTTTTTTTTAATGAAAACAGCTGTCAAAATTACCCAGCACTGAACCTCCCATTGCACACCCCACGCAGAGGAGGCTAAGATGTGAAACAGCTCCAAATTGCAACATCAACAAAGCTGCCACCAACTCTCCCTGTACCTTCATCTATAAGCCCAAGCTCTAATTCAGTGGGTAGTAACATGTCTCTTTTAAAGTTGCAGGAGCAGTTTCTTCCCCACCGGACAACACTGCATTCTATGTCTTTGCTGGATTTATCTTCCTATTGATCTTTTTTTTGTCTCTACTCATTTGTCATAAATACAAAAAGGTAAAAGCAAACATAAGCACCTGTCCCTTCTTCTTTTGTTCATACCAGCCTTTTTCTTCTCCTCTAAGCCTTTTTCCACTTCTTTTCTTCTTCCAAAGCAATTTAGATATGAAGGCCAGTTGCAAATGATACAGATGATTGGATCATTGGATAACGAGTATACCTACATTGACTTCCGTGAATTTGAATACGATCTCAAATGGGAATTTCCCAGGGAAAATTTGGAATTTGGTGAGCAGTCCACAAGGCAAACCACAACACTGGAGCAGCAGCCTGTGCTGTACTGGCCACAAATAATATTGGCATATTATGTCTTGCAGGACAGGTGCTTGGATCTGGGGCTTTTGGGAAAGTGGTGAATGCAACAGCTTATGGAATTAGCAAGGCAGGAGACTCAGTCCAGGTTGCAGTCAAAATGCTAAAAGGTACGACAACCTCTGGGAGCTTTTTGTAAGCAGTGATATATTGTAGTGACCCCAAAGCAGAAAAAGTGACAGAAATCCCTTTAAATGCAGACTTTTAGTAGTTAGACCTCACAGATACTTAGTTCCAAAACACTTTCATAATACTTTCCAAATCATGTTTTGGTTTTGAAAGTTATTGCTGAAGTGCCTTCTTCCTGCAGAGTGCTGCATTTTGTCCTAAGTGCCAGAGAAGATCGGTGTTGTGTGGGGAAGGATGGAGCTGCTCTGCTCCAAAGATGATGAATGCAAATTCATAGCATAATTTAGCCTGCCAGTTACATTGGTGACTCTGGAAATTTGGGTGTGAGGTCCGTTTCTCTTGTAGCACTGCTGAGTTGTTGCACACTCCTTGCCTCCAGTGTCTGAGCTAGCTTGTTTGTGAAGCTTCCAGCACATCTTCCTGCTCTTGAAGGGTGGCACAAAACAATTTCCTTCTGTCCTTCCTTATGGGTCAGGCTTCATAAAGCTCTAATCCTCCTTGCTGCTTCGCTCTGGCTTCTCTCCCAGCTGCCTTCACCTCCCAGAAGAGCAGTGTCCAGACGTGAGCCTCCCCGGCAGCAAGCAGAGCAGGAGGGCTGGAGCTCCACGTCAGCAGCTGCACCCTGCTCACCTGCGTGCCTGCACAGACCCTTCCTCCCAGCTCATCATCCCCTGTTTGCTCACGTGCATCAGCTTTGTACTTCCTTGGTCTGCTGCTTGGCAGTTTTCTTTATGGAAGTCCATCTGGATCGTTTTGGTTCGTGTCTCCAATTCACTGACACCACAAGGGGTGAATGCTTGCTGAAAAGCAAGCCAAAGGCTAGTATTGAAGCACAGGATGGCCTGCTTAGCTACATCATACATTTTTTCAGAATGTTCCCAAATGTGCCATCAGTCATTTGAAATGAAGATTTGAATGCGACAAAGCATCACAACCATTTCGTGTTGTTTTGATGAGGTTTCCAAATGTGTGTACTTTTTCAGAAAAGTCTGACACTTCAGAAAAAGATGCTCTGATGTCTGAGCTGAAAATGATGACTCACATTGGAAGCCATGAAAATATTGTGAACCTACTAGGAGCTTGCACTGTGTCAGGTAACTTGCACTTGTGGAAAGGCACCAATTATAACAAGCAGCCTAACAAGGACTCCTGAACAGAAATATTAAAAATTGATCATTGGTAGCAGTGGTAAATCATCAAGCCATAATTAGCTGCCTATTATTCCTCAGGCTGCTCTTTCCCTCCTTGCCCCTGAGTCCTGACTTTGTTTTCCCTTCCCCAACCAAATTTTCTACTCTGTGTGGCCCCAAAATAAAATAAAGATGAACTGAAAGCAAAGTTAAGGGCTTGCATGTGTACAGAAATGAGTTCTTTCTAACTGTACTTTCATGAAGTGATACAATAGCCCTTCTATAGAAGAGGTTTTCTTGTAACAGCAGTGATGGCACCAATATGGGCCAGTTTATTCAGAGAAAAGGAAAAACGTGTCTGTTGTGAGGGACTTACTGTAAAAATAAACTGAAGATGGAAAGAACTAAGCAAAGATGGACTAAGTAGCAAGACTTTATCACTAATTAATTATTGTGTGACTATTACTGAGGATATTGCTGTCCCAAGAAGTCCCACTCTGGCCAGTTCAGTGGTCAACAGGAGTGGGTGAAAAAGGGCCGAGGACCAAATCACCTCAGGGAAAGGGCAGGATTTTACCCAGTGTTTGCTCATATAATTAATTGTAACACCTGCCCGTGAAAAATACCGATGGATTTTCTACCACAGATATGTAGTAAGTTGAAAGGATCAGAGATAACAGTTAACCCTTTTTACCCCAGTTCACATCAATGGCAACACAGTCATGCAAAGGCATTCGAGACATATGAAGAAAGCAGACAAATAGATCACTGCCAATGGCTTTAGTTGATTTGAAGCTCTACAGCAGATTTCCAGGCAGTGGCAGACACTGTCTTCAGGAGTGCTCTGCAAGATGTGGCAGTGCAGACAGGAGAGCTGCAGGGAAGACCTGCTTCATCTGGCAGGACAGGGGAAGGAAAAATTGCAGCAGCGTACAAATGCAGCTTTTGGAAGCCTTTACCAGGCTCCCCAGACTTTTGCAGTCTTCCCCTGAGTGATACTGTAGTGTTTTTTTGTTTGTGTGGCCTCCCTTGCTTGACAGAAAGTCCTGGTAGAAAAGTCCACAAGTTCATAGTTGGTCTTTCTGCACCAGAAATGGTGATGCCAGTGTAAGACTGCAGGAGAGTGGGGTGACCACTCCAAGCAATCCATGGGATGTTCAACCTCCTCCAGCAACCTTCCTATGGCTTTACTCTAGGCCTGCCTGGGACAGAGATTTAAGGTGTTTTTCCTTTCTTTGCAGATAAATGAAAGGCCATAAATCAATTCATGCTATCAAGACAAGGAGTAGAGAGTCACATTTGCTTGAGCCATTTAGACAGTATGTTGCATCTTTATAGCTTGTGCTCCCCAACCCAGTCAGTGCCTTTGTTGTAGGGAAAGGTCCCCATGCCTTTGCAGGGATTTGCCATTCTCACTGGGAGATGCACCACCAGGAAATTCAGCTACGTACATTATCCAAAGGGGCTTTCCACCAGCCTACCTACAGATACAGTTGATCTGCCTGGGAAGGGGAAACACTTGGGGAGTCTTATATAGATTTATCCTGGGAGAAGATGGGACATCCTTAAGGTTTCAGTGAGAAAACTGCTGTGGATAGCAGAGGCATTTACATTTCCAAATATTTCAGGGCCAATCTACTTGATATTTGAATACTGTTGCTATGGTGACCTTCTGAACTACTTAAGGAGCAAAAGAGAAAAATTTTACTGGACACTGACAGATATATTTAAACAGCACAACTTCAGCTTTTACCACAACTTCCATTTGGACCAAAATTCCAGGTAAGACATTCAGAAACAATTTAATACTTTGTAAAACTCCTGTCTCTTTAAAGATGCATTCTCAGTTGTGCTGTAAGCAGGTATAATTAACAAATTCTTGAGAATCTGCATACTTTAACAAACAAGGCCTTGGGAGGAACTGAGATTTGATTCTTGTTATGTTTGCTTTTCACTGTACTGCAAAAGATGAGAAATCTCTTGTTTCAGTTTCCAGTTTTGAGACGACCCATGCCTATGCACAGATTTTTAATATCAACAACTGATCCTATTTTTTCTATGTAAAACAGTTTGCATTTAGCAGATTATGTTCTCCACTGTGTGTAACCTTTGAAAATGTGTCGTCCCCTCCAGGATGAGAACCCACCTGAAGTATGGTGTGAACATGAGTCTGTGCAGAGAGGACGAATTTGAAATTGCACAAACAAGCCAAAACATAAATATGACACCTGGACCAAATGGGATTGTGCCATTTTCTGAGGAAGGTAAAAGATTAACTGGTGTTATCTCTATCAATTCTAACTGTTATTATTGTATTTATTGATCCAGCTAGCCAAATTCAGTGACACAGCAGGACCCTTTCTGTTGCATGTCTCTCTTTCCTCCTAGCAGAAATTTTGCTGGAGAAGAATTCAATAATATTTAAGACCTCAGACTTATGCTTCTGTTCATACTATACGTGGTATTTGAGTATGAAATACCTTTTCCTTTGTGTCTGAGCAAAGGATACAAAAAATGGATGTTCTTCGTGATGTTCTCAGTAGGAGACAGAAAAATCCTTACTGCAGTCAATAGAATTAATCAGAGAGTGATGAAGCCCATGGAAAATTCACACTCCTGGTTGTTTTTTACAGATGATATTAAGCATATAAGCAGGCAGATGGATGAAGAAGAGGATTTTAATGTGCTCACTTTCGAAGACCTCCTTTGCTTCTCTTACCAAGTTGCCAAAGGAATGGAGTTTCTGGAGTCCAAATCGGTATGGTGAAGGCTAGCTAATTGTTTAGATAGAAAAGAGAGCAAAAATTGGTCTGTCTGTGTAAAGGCAGACTGAGAAACAGAGCCACACAGTGGCAGGCTCGAATTATACCTCCTTCCCCAGTTTTATGGCAAAGACTGGACTGCACTTTCAGGCATGTCCCCGAGTAAGAAGCAGTGGCTGCACAGCGCACTTCTGCCTGCTCTGACCCTGGCCCTGGCCATGACCATGAGCAACCGGGGACTGCCCAGCTTGCTCATCCTCCAAACGGTTGGAGAGGAAGGAGGCAGCAATTCACAGAGCCCTGTGTGAATTCTTTCCCTCTGCTACCAAGTGCTGCAGAGTGTTAACCCATCCTGTCCCTCTAAGTGCATCCACAGAGACCTCGCTGCCCGGAATATACTAGTGACCCATGGAAAAGTAGTGAAAATATGTGACTTTGGCCTTGCCAGAGATGTCGTGAATGACTCCAACTACATTGTCCGGGGCAACGTAAGTTCCTGAGTGCTCTCTATTTTTTGTATCTTTGAGAAATGATAGTGAACCAAGAAAGAAAAGATTTTATTTTTCAAATTCCCTGCTAGCATTATAAATAACTGTATAGGCAGTGCAGAAATCTCACTTTTTCTGCCCTTGGCAAATGCAGATTCTCAGCTTATAATTAGCCAAATCAAGGTAGTGATAGTACTATAAAGGAAATGACACCCATGTCCTTTCACAAGCTTACTGAAACCTGTTGGTGGGAAGTGGAGGGAACTGTTCATTGTCACGGACAATAATAGCACAGGGACAACAGCATATGTGTGAGGTACACCAGGTCCCGTGGGTAAATGAAGAAGTACAGGGTGGACATCTCCATCTGAGCTACTCATTGTGGCAGCCAGGGAAAAAAAAAAAGGCTTTTCCAGGGCAGAGTGCAGTACCTTCAGCAGTCATCTAAAACAGGTGAGATGAAGTGGCTCATTGGAAGTGCCTATTCCTGTCTATAAAGTAGATATAAAGAGATTACTGGGAGAAGTCGAGCTTTTCACCTAGCAGACATGAATTGATTCTGGCTGAGAATTGAGAGCTGCAGCAAGTCATCTAGAAAACCCGTGTCATGGCATGACCTGGCCTCCTTTCCCCCTGTCTGTACAGGCTCGCTTACCAGTTAAATGGATGGCTCCTGAAAGCTTATTCAAGGGGACGTACACAATGAAGAGTGACGTCTGGTCTTATGGAATATTACTGTGGGAAATATTCTCTTTGGGTATGTTCTGTCATGTGATGGAAGGGCACTGCTTTTCTCTGGTGGCTTCTGAGTCAACATGTATTCTCCATTGTGTTCCCAGGTGTAAATCCCTACCCTGGCATTCAGGTTGATGCCAACTTCTACAAATTAATCCAAAATGGATTTAAAATGGACCGACCGTATTATGCTACAAAAGATGTGTAAGTGTCCTTTATGAGTGATGCACAGCATGGGGATTTATACTTATTAGGTCACCATCTGTATGACCTTTAATTCATTGCACACTGCACCCTGTTCAGAAAAGTTGCAAAAGGTGAGATCTTTCTCTAACCCTGTAAAAGGTTTCTTGATCATGCAAGTTTTGTCCTAAAGCAGAAGTGATCAATGCTAGAGGTTATGTGTGTTTGAAAGGACAAATTTATGATCTGTGTTGAGCTGTGCCTTCCTTACCCAGTTAACTTCCTCTTCTCAGATCAGAGTGGGTTTCTTTTCTCTCTTTCTTTTTTTTCCTTTTTGCAAAAGAAAAGTTCTACTGTATTCATTTGGATATTGGCTAAATCTTTGGTAATATTTTTTATTATTATTTTAATAAAACATTAGCATATTTGACTCTGTTCCAGGAAGCCAAAGGACCTCTTAGAGAAAAACCCTGCTAGGGAAGAGCTAGCGGGAGCTGCTGTTCCTGTGCTCTCACCTCATGTTTTTCAGCCAGTGCCTCTGTGCCTGGAAAGACTCTGGCTGCCTGCAGGCAGCCCCCAGGGGACAAGAGGAGGAGAAGGTGGCAGGGAGCTCTGAGACCTTGCTAGGTACCTTTCTCATCCTCTCCATGTAGAGACAATAATGGCATTAAAGGTACAGGTGAATCTGACAGATTCAGCCATAAAGGTTGCTGTGGGATTCATAAATACCAAGAAAGCTATTTGCAAGAGACTTTAGCAGATACACAGTGTACTAGTCCCTGTTGAAGCTGCAAAATCTTTAAAGTGGTCTTTAAAATTCAGAAAGACACAAAAATCCATAAAAAGACTCACTGGAAAAACTGTCTTCAGTCCTACAGAGTAGCAGATTCGTCCCCAGAGTCAGAGAGGAGTTGTCCTCCTACCATTTTCTGTGTGGAAGCTGGAAAATAAGCTTAGCATGCCAGCACGTCAGCCAGGGCCCCAGTCCTGTGAGGAGGATTTTGCTAAGGACTCCAGTAAAGCTGTGTTTTTAATTTCTCCCCTGTTCCCCATCTCTCTGTATGTTTTTCTCTGATGTGACCATGCTCAAATCCAACCTCTTTTCACAAAATCATGTTGGTGCCCTGTGATTCCCATGCAACTGCAGCATTTCCATGTAGTCCCTTAGCTCATAGCTCCAAAAGCTCATATATTGTCTGTGTCATCTCCTTGCTCTGCAGCTACTGTGTGATGCAGTCCTGTTGGGCACTGGACACCAGAAGAAGACCTTCTTTTTCCAGGCTTGTTTCCTCTCTTTCCTGTCAGCTGGCTGAGGCAGAGGGAGCAGTAAGTAAGCACAGAAAGAAGAAAACATGTTTATAGGGTTTTTGTTTGTTTGATTGATTTTTTTTTTTTTTTGAGCCCCACAGACCATAATGGTCTGAAACAGTCTTATGGTTTCTATTCTCATGTGCCCCTGTGCTCGGGAGCTATTCCCCAGGGAATTTACTTACTCAGCCCGCGTTACAGAAATTCATTTCCCCTGTGCAGAAACCAGTGCAGCAAAACTACTGATTCCTACCTGGATATCCACTCTGAGCTTGACACACTATTTCCCCATATCCAGAGTTCTTACCAGCCTTTTGGGATGTGGGGGGCTGTGGGTGAGATTTGCCATTGCAGCCCTGAACCTCTCTGCATGCTGCTAGCCTGGCAGAAGGTGCCAGATGGAGAGGTCCCTTTTCCTTCTCTCACCCACAACAGACACGCATGACACATTTGCATGCCCACCCTTACTGCCAAACGTAACACCAAGGGCTGCAATGAGCAACTCCAAAGCTCTATAGCAGGAAAAAAGTCCTTTGCAGCCCAGTGCCCTTCTTCAGCCCAGCTCTTTTTGGCCAGAGAAGAACCAACTCCCTTAGGCAGTTGTCTGGACTCCCTTTGGAGTCAGTGGGAAGTAGCAGACCTGAGCGTGGCTCTCCCCATGGTGTACAGGGATGTGTCACCCAGTACCTGCATCATCAGGAGAAAATCTGTTCTCCAAGTACAGTAAATCATAACAGAAGTTATCATTTGTTTCCTCTTCTCGATTGCTAGGTTTACCAGAACATGAAAAGAAACGTTTCTACGCACAAATCCAACGCCAAAACTAAGCCACATGTAAGCAAGGATGAGGAATCTTTTCAGTCCTCAGCTCTGCTCCAGCATGAAGACTCTCAAGTTAAAAAATAACCTGGGTCTAGATCTCAGTATTTTCCTAAACTCCATGTAGCATAAATGCTTTACATCACCACTAGAAAAAGAAGATGTTACTGACTGCTGCTCTATTCACAGTTCCTATGGGATACTCCATATTTATGCTACTTTGAGGAGAAGACACAATTGTTTTCTCTGAATTCAGCAAATGCATCTGTCCCTAGACTGGAGCAGTTGTCTTTTTGCTGGTTTTCTACAACTGGATATCCTTTTTCCTGGCTATGTGTACAGTGTCTAATCAGTGCATCAGAATTCAGACCGTTCTTGCCATACTGCAAGCAAACACAAGGAAATCCATGGTTTTTAGTTAATGTTTACAAGCATGGACTACGATCTAAAGAGATCTGGTGTGATTTCCAGAAGTGCTACACGCATCTTGATCTCCAGAGGCCAGTGAGTGTTGGAAAAAAGGCCACCAAAATAGCCAACTTTAGATGCCTGAATTTTAAAATATCAGCCTTAGTTTACAAGGAACTGTATATCTGAACATGTACAAGTGCCTCATCCTGAATATCTCAATCGCTATAAAGTTCCCAAATACAGTTCAGGTGAGTTCATTAAGCTTTAGGCATTAATGTGGGCTCCAAACATCCAGCTCTGTGCTTGCTGATGAGAAATAAGCACTTAGAGATAGTGATTCCTTCTACCTAAAATAAGCATCCAAAACAGACAGGAGAGGGCAGGAGATGACCTCCCTTCTCCCTGCTCTAGAAAATCCAGATGACTGGCTCCAGCTGCAAATTTCACTTCCACTGAGTTATGGCTAATCCCATTCTCTGAGCTTTGTGTATTTTAATATCAAATAAAAATTATTAATTCTGCATAAATTATCCTCTGAAGCAATTTAGGAGCATAATATCATCACTGCCAATTCCCAGAAGCCTTCCTGTCTGTATAAACCCCTCTGCAATTAAATGAGCGTGCATCTCTTTAACTTTCTCTCAGACTCCCAGGACAATAACCAGAGACTTGATGTTTTTTTAATACAGATGAAAAGAGACACTATTTTCATGGTGAGGTTTTGGGATTTGTAAACATGCCTTACATAAGGACTAATGGGATACATTTATCTACAGCCCAGTAAATCAAGATGAGGAGATACTGGGTAATATTTTCTTCTGTTACATTTTACAAAATGCTATCTGCAATTAGGATTTCCAGTGGCAAGTGTTGTAAATCAACGTGTTTGGATGGAACGTGCTATCTCATAAATCAAGCTGTTCTTTACTAACATTGTCTGAAAATAATTAATGTTTTATTACAGCAATTACAAATTGTATATTTTGGCTAACATTTTGGAATTAGCAAAGAAACATCAATAATTTTAATCAGACTGCCAGAGAATAGTTTGGAAGTATGAAGACAGAAATAAAACTTTAATTTTGTATGTTCTGGAAAATATAGATGGCTTTTAACACGCTCATGTAACACAATTTCAAAGTGTTCAGCAAAGAGATGTGATGGCTTGGCACTGCTCACACACAGCCTACACGGTGAGCATCGAGCACCTCGTGCAGGCAGGAGCTGTCAGAGCTGGAGGAGCAAGGGCTGAGCTGGTTGCATCCACGCTCAGCTGGCCCTGGAGCCTGAGCAGATGTGAACCAGGCTCATTAGCCAAGATGAGGAGCAGATGGGAAGCCCATGTCCTTTAAAACAAGCCAGGGACTTGCATCCAATGTTTTTCCACAGGATTCAAAAAGGAGTGGACAGAGGTCTCATTGTACTCACTACTGAGCTGAGGCACAGGGGTATAAAGGCAAGTGGAGAAGCGCAGAGCTAACACAAACTGCTCGTGATGCACGTGTGGAAAAGCAGCTCAGACAACACTGCACCCTGTGAGGAAGCACGATGAGGAGAAAAACCCTCCTGTAAGGGGTGGACACACGGAGGGTCGTGTCTGCTTCTCTGCAGGGCAGGCAGGGATGGAATAAAGCTTCAGGAGGAATTCAGTGGCAAATACTATCTTTTTGGAGCACGTCTCCTTTCCAGGATGCGTCCAACACAACTCAGCAAGGTGTTAGTGCACTCATGAGGTGTGTGCAAGCCTCCAACTGCGGTGCCATTACCCCAAGCCAGATGCTTTAAGGCAGGCAAAGGCTGACAAAGCTTCTACAACCACCGCGACAAGGAGAAGAGGCACTAGGGGGAGCTCCGGCACCGCGCTGAGAGGGGACACGGCTCAGGGAGGCGGATGGGATGGGATGGGATGGGATGGGATGGGATGGGATGGGATGGGATGGGATGGGATGGGATGGGATGGGATGGGAGCCGACCGGGCAACTCCCTCCAGCTGTGTTCTGCCTCCCCACCCCCCACGAAAAGAAAAGAAAAGAAAAGAAAAGAAAAGAAAAGAAAAGAAAAGAAAAGAAAAGAAAAGAAAAGAAAAGAAAAGAAAAGAAAAGAAAAGAAAAGAAAAGAAAAGAAAAGAAAAGAAAAGAAAAGGCCCTGCATCACAGAAAGTACTCACATAATAATAATAATAATAATAATAATAATAATAATAATAATAATAATAATAATAATAATAATAATAATAATAAATAATAATAATAATAATAATAATAATAATAATAATAATAAATGCAGCCCTTCTTCTGTTTCTAGATCTGGATATGGTCTTCCAACACAGGTGTAACCACCAGGTTTGGGATACCTGGAATGAGCTTTCTGGTAGAGGCTGGGAGTAAAATCATGTAATACATCGGAATGGAAGATCAGGAGTTGTGCAGGACGGCAGGGGCTTGTGTTAAGAAAACTGGTTCATGGGGGGATCTGTGACAAGTGATGAAGGAATCCAAGGTTGGATTTGCCACAGAGCCATTTTGCAGTTATGCCATCTTTGATGAGGGTGTACTTCTGCTGGGAAACATTTTGGGAGTGCAGAAATCAAAGCAGACTGGAGATGACTGGGTTAGGGCATCCCCACACATGCCAGACCTCAGCCATCTTCTCACAGCCACCAAACCAGACCAGGTGCTCAGTGGCACAGGGTTTCCTCCTCCCAGCTGGAAGCGCTGCTGTGCCAGTGTATCACTGCCTCCTTCCCCGTCCCCAGGTGGCTAATTAATTAGGCCAGGTGAAGTAAAACAGCTTTTAAAAAGCTGGCACAAAAAGATCCACCCAGGAGGAGTTCATCTCAGAAAGAGGTGGCAGAGGAGCTCAGCTCCCTGGGTGAGCATCCTGACACTGGTCTGGGGGTCCTTTGAAGACCTGGTCCAATTCATGCTTCTGGAGATGCTTCATGTAGACGAGACAAAAAAGGGGCTGCTTGGCTCAGGGATTCAGATTTAAGGGGCTGTGCTGGACAACTGATATTTAGGTAGAGGAGCAACACTCCTGGCAGGACTGGGGGAACCCAGGGGTCTTGGCTATGGATCAGGTCGTGGACAAGGAGAGATGTTGAGGAGCTGTGGTGTGTGCACCATGCCCTGTCCTTTATCTATTTCATAGAATCATCAAGGTTGGACAAGCCCTCCAAGATCATCTGATCCAACCATCCCCTACCACCGCTGTCACCCACTAAACTGTGTCCCTAAGCACCACATCCAACCTTTCCTTGAACACCCCCAGGGACGGTGACTCCACCACCTCCCTGGGCAACCCGTCCCAGTGCCTGACTGCTCTTTCTGAGCAGAAATGTCTCCTCATTGCCAACCTGAACCTCCCCTGGCACAGCTTGAGGCCATTCCCTCTGGTCCTATCACTGGTTACCTGTGAGAAGAGGCTGACCCCAGCTCCCCACAGCTTCCTTTCAGGTGGCTGCAGAGAGCAATGAGGTCTCTCCTGATCCTCGTCTTCCCCAGACTAATCTTCTGAAGCAAGCCTGGAAGTCTCATCTAATCACAACCCAAGGGTTTCACCAGTGCTGTGACAGCCCTGTCCTGAGATCCCAGGAAGGAGATGCCCATCTCTGGCTTCCACCCAGCTCCCCCTGGAGAACTGAGGGCCTGCAGGAGGCCAACAAGGACAGCCTTTGGGAGATCCTTTGGGGTCTCTGCACCAGAGAGACCGGTGAGCAGCCGGAGGAGGGCAGTGTGAGGCAAGGCTGGCAGCAGGGCCCTGCCCTCACCCCTGGGGCTTTTCCAGCCCAGGAGCAGGGGGTGACACCGGGCTGGCACCGGGAGGCGACAGCTGGGAGCAACCAGGAGGAGGTGGCGGGCAGACAGCAGCTCCTCCTCAGAGCCAATAGGACCGGGGGTTTTGTTTGGTTTGGAGGGCCTGGGTTTGTCCCTGGAAGACGAGAGGCCTCCTCCCTTCTTTACAGCTCCAGCGCTGCTTTCAGGAACAGGCGGCAGGGAGGAAGCAGGAAAACCTGCTAAAATATCCCAAATACCCCAAGGGGCTGTTTGGGAAGCAGCGTGGCCATAAGTGAGCTGGGCACCTGCGTCCCCTCACTCTCACAACGCCCAACACGAAATATTACCCACAAAAGGCCAGGGGCCTGCAAGGAGGCGTGCAGTTAACGCCTTCGAAACCTTCGACCCCGCAAACAACAAACCCCGTGCCTCTGCTGACTGAACAGGTTTGCTGGATTGGGCTCGAAGAGAAACACGGGGCCGAGGGAGCTGTGGGGCAGCCACCATGGAGCTTCTGGCCATACAGGGCCTTGGGTAGGGGGAGTAAATGGGTAGGACATGTGGGGAGACACGGCCACATGCATCACCTCCCTTCCAGGGTTACGTTTCAAAGGCAGGAGAAACAGGAAATAGGATCACAGAATCATTAGGGTTGGACAAGACCTCCAAGAACACCTGGCCCAACCATCCCCTACCACCTATCACCCACTAAACCATGTCCCCAAGCACCACGTCCAACCTCTCCTTGAACACCCCCATGAGTTAGGAGGACAGCAAGGACCTCAGGCTTTCTATTGCCCCAAGGTGAAGGGGGGGACAGCCCAGGGGCTTGCAGCTGCAGTGTGGTGGTGTCCTTGGGGAGGGACTCAGCACCAACATCTGCGGCCACATCATGCACGGTGCAAGGCCGAAGGCTGCGGCTGGGGGACACCGTGCTGCCCAAGGAGCATGGGGGGAGACATCAGCCTCCGTGAGGGGCTGGGAGGGTACGGGAGTGACCCCTGGGGTTATAGGGCTGCCAGTGATAGCTGCTTGGCCTCATGCTCCTGCCTGTTGGGGCCGTACCATTGGGTGCACACTGTGGTCAGAGCCCTGGCCACTGTGCCCAGGGTGACATCTCAGCGTGGAGCCTGGGGACAGCCCCAAACACCCCATGGCTGACCGAATCCTCCGGTGCTTAATTTGACTTTTTTCCCGTTTTCTCTCCACGCTTCCTTTAGGCTCCCGGAGGGGAACCAGGACCATCCAAGCTCAGCCCCAACAGCACCTGTCCGAGGGGGCAGCAGGGGGGCACAGCCGGTGGCACAGCTTGGCACGCCATGCCGTGCCATGCCATGCCGTGCCGTGCCATGCCATGCCGTGCCATGCCTTGCTGTGCCATGCCAAGCCGTGCCGTGCCATGCCGAGCCATGCCGTGCCTTTCCCCCCGTCCCCCAGCTCCTCTCCCTTCCCAGCAACAAGGATCCCGCTGGGGAGCAAGCGCTCAGCATCCAGCCCTCTCCGAGAGGCATGTGCTTAAACAAGCCGGGTATCAACCCCACGATAAAAGTATTGGGTTATTCTGCAACGTAATCTACATCAAAGCCTCGGGGGCTGCCGGCTTGAAAAGATCCAAGATGTTTTCTGAGTCCTTATCATGTCTGTGCTTAGGGGGAGCCATAAATTCCACAGGGCGGACGAACTAACACACGATTCCTCCTTCCCTTCGCTCTCCTTGGCCACCAAAGGGCTTTTTTTTTTTCTTTGCTCTTGCTTTTTTTCTTTTTCTTTTTTTTTTTTTTTACCTTGCAAACAAAGCTCCCGGTGGTTCCGCGCCGTTAACACGGGGGGGCACGGGGAGGGATGATCTCCCCACCCCAAGCTTCTCCTAAGTGATGGAAAAATACTAGTTTTTCAGACAAAAACGCTTAGTACGAACCAAGAAGGTGCACCCGCAGCCCTGCAAGGCCCTTCCCGGGGTTTAACGGGGTCGGTTCGGGGCGGGGGGTGCCCGGCACTGGGCACCAGCCGCCACCCCCATTGGGACCGGCGGTTCCCTCGGACCCGGCTCCCCCGGAGGCAGGCAGATGCCCTAGAAAATGGTGATTTTTCGGCTCCAGATGGAAGGTTTGGGGCTCAAGGAGGAAAGCGGGGAGCCCGCAGAGACGGCTCCAGAGCCCCGGAGCCCGATGTGGAGAGCGGGGAGCCCGGCACGGCAGCGTCTGGCCGGGCCAAAGCCTTGGGAGAAAGAGCCCCTCGGGGGAAAAAAATTAAAACCAATGTAAAATAAAGTGAAAAGAAATAAAGTAAAACGAAAAGACGTGAAATTAAAAGAAATAAAGTAAAACGAAAAGAAATAAAACGAAAAGAAATAAAGTAAAGCGAAAAGAAATAAAATGAAAAGAAATAAAGTGAAATGAAATAAAGTGAAATAAAGTGAAATGAAATAAAGTGAAATAAAGTGTAATAAAATAAAATAAAATAAAATAAAATAAAATAAAATAAAATAAAATAAAATAAAATAAAATAAAAGTAATAAAATAAAATAAAAAATAATAAAGAAACAAACCAAAACACAGTAACACCAGGCGATATTTCCCTCCAACCGGCCTCTCCGATTTGGCAATTGTCGGTTTTAGAGGTATTGAGTGGCTTTTATCTGCTCGGGATCTAGGGAAATAAGAACATAATAATAATAATAATAATAATAATAATAATAATAATAATAATAATAATAATAATAATAATAATAATAATAATAATAATAATAATAATAATAATAATAATGAAACACGGGGGGAGAGACCAGGGCCTCTCTTGCGCTCCTGTGTCCGGGGATGGAGCTGCCCAACGGGACCCGCTCCGCTCCGGGAGCTTTGGCCGAAGCAGAAAAAGTCCCAAAAAGGTGGCAGCAAAGGAGGGAGCGGCAGCCAGGGCCGGCTCGGGAACCCCCACCCCGGCAAAGCCTTGTCGCCTTTGTGTCCCCAAATCCGCGGGGACAGAAGAGGGAAAACCCTCGTGGAGAAATGCAGCTGGAGGCGGTGTCCCTCTCCCCGATTTTTTTGGGGGGTGACAAAAATCCTGCCCCAGCCGAAACGAAGGGGGACAGGGAAAGGGGAGTGTCGCTATCCCCGGAGCCGGTGCGGGCAGGGGGGCACAGAAAAAGCCAAGGAGAGGAGGATCGGGGAGGGGGCACCCCGAGCTGGCCGTGCCCGGCCGATTTAGGGTTTTTCTGGGCTTTGGTACGTTTTAATACGGTATTTTCGGATTTTTGTCGTTTGGATGCTTCCTTCCTCCCTTTGTGGCATCATCAACTTGGCATGGGGGCTGCGAGCCCCGCTCCCCCTCCCAGTTCCCCCAGCAGCACCCAGGTGCGATGCTGGAAACGGGAGGGAACCCACCTCGGGGGAAGGCTGCTGGCGCGCGTTGCGCTCTTGTTATTGTAGGGTCGCGACTGTGGGCTCGCAACCACGGCCGTGAGCTTGAGGCAACCTCGTTTTCCGCACGGTAGCCGTGCGACGGGACAGGGACACCCGGGCACCGACCACCGGAGACCCCCGGGAGCCCGGGGAGAGCCGTCGGGGAAAGCCGGTGCGACGTGCTGGGAAAGCGGGGGGGGGCTTTTCTCGGCGGGTGAAAGGTTCCCTGGCTGTGTCATGGGAAAAGATGCAAATATGCAAACGTTTTCTGGCATTGTCCCGGCTCAGGGTGAAAAGTTAAAGCATAAAAGCGGCGGGGGGAGAGCTGAGAAAAGGGGAGGTTGGGGCGGGGGGGGGGGGGGGCGCCTCTTCAAAGGGGGCTGGCTGGCTCGGGGAAGCCGGCTGCCGCTCGCCCGCTCTCCGGGGCGGGTTCCCAAGGCGTCGGGGTGGGAAATAAAAAATAAAAATAAAAAATACGAGTGTGCCAGGAGGGGAGGTCGCCTTTTTCCCCGAGGGCATCGCCCCCCCAGCCTCCCCGGCTTTCCCGAGGGAGATGGGAGCGGGCAAAGCCTTTCCTTCGGTACCCCCGTGGGTGCCCCGCAGCCCGGCTTTGGGGAGCTCTTTTTGGGGCGGGAGGTGCTGCTCGAGCACAGGGCACGGGGCTCACGTCGAGGCCGTCTGGGGGCGAGGGGGAAAGGAGCCCCCAAAGGCATCGGGGCCCCGACAGCGCCGGGTTTGGAGGCTGCGGGGACACACGCGTGGGGACAGAGGCTGCGCCCTCCGAGGGGGGGGTCTCCTCTTACCTCGCCTCCATCGCCCGTGACCGAGTGGGCAGCGCCCTAGAAAGAGCAGCAGGCCGCGGCGGCGGGGGGGGTGGGGGTTTGGTGGCTTAAAAGAACCCACGAGAAAGAAAAAAAAAAATAAAAAAATTGCTTGTTGGATTTTTAATGAAAACTCCCTCCTCCTCCGCCCCTTCCTTGCCCCCCAGCCCCAAGAAGAGCTGGTTAAAGCGCTGCCCGCAGATCGGCCGCGATACACGGTTCCCATATTCCCACCCTCGCCCTTAGATCTCCCTCTCTGTCTTTTGCAAGTCTCTTGATTTCATCCTTTGAACCTGTGATTGGAGGTTAAAGTGCACCAGGTTGCAATGGAAGGAGGAAGCTCTTAAACAATAAAGGCTTGAATATTTAGCTGTGATCAGGTCGCTGCCCTCTCCTTATCTTTTTAAATGCAAATCGTCTTTTAGGGGTAGTAGCTATATACCCAGCGCCTCTCCACGTCACCTGCCTTTGGTGTGTCTGGGCCATTACTAATAGGGCCTTGTAAACAATCGTTAATCATGTAAGTGCTGCCGGCCATCGGCTTCGGACCGGCCCCGGCAGCGAGCAGCGCTCGGCGCCGAGGCAGAGCGGGGCCGCGGCCCCTCCGCCTGCCCCCTCCCCGCCCCGGGGGAGCCCGGCCCCGGGCCCCAGCAGCTCCGAGAGCCCCAGCAGCATGCGGAGAGCCGCCGCCGGGGTCCCGCCAGCATGTACGTGAGCTACCTCCTGGACAAGGACGGGCCCATGTACCCCGGCCCCGTGCGCCACTCGGGGGGGCTCAACCTGGCGGCGCAGAACTTCGTGGGCGCCCCCCAGTACGCGGACTACGGGGGCTACCATGTGAACCTCGACAGCTCCCAGTCCCCCGGCACGGCCTGGCCGGCTCCCTACGCCGCTCCTCTCCGCGACGACTGGGGAGCCTACGGGCAAGGGGCGCCGCCGGCCGCCGGAGCCGTCCACGGCCTCAACGGGGGCTCCCCGGCCGCAGCCATGGCCTACAGCCCCGCCGAATATCACCACCACCACCCGCACGCCCACCACCACGCCGGCCCCTCGCCCCACTGCTCCGCCGGGGTCATGCAGCCCCTCAACGCCGCCGCCGCCGGGGCCGCCCCGGAGCCGCTGTCCCCCGGGGGGCAGCGCCGAGGGCTCTGCGAGTGGATGAGGAAACCGGCGCAGCCCCCCCTCAGCAGCCAGGGTAAGCGGGGAGCCGCCGGGGAGCCGCGGAAAGGGGCGCCCCGTCGGGGGACGGGGGGGGGTCCGCGCCCGTCGGGGGGCGCGGGGAGGGGGACCTCGGCACAAACCCGCTCGGGAGCTGCTCCTCGGCGGCGTTTTCTTGCTGGCCACCGAGGGGGGAAAAGCGCTGCTGACAGCAGCTCCGCGCTCCCCGGTACGCGGCCTGCGGCGGAGGGCAGCGGCACAGCCCCGAGGGCTCCCCGTGCGCCCCGTCGGGGGGTCGCGGAGCTCCGGGAGCGGGCTCGGGCGGCATCCCGAGGGCATCTCTCCGCTCTTCCTCCCTCCTCCGCTCCGCTCGTCCACTTATAGCCACTTAAAAGATTTTTATAACCAATTACAGGCGTATAAATCATCGGCCGGTGTCGCTCCGCATTTGTTTCTGACTCACTGGCCGCCTAACCCTTTAGGAACCCTTAGCGCGACCTGGCCACCCCCGCGGGGATTTCGGGTGCCTTCGGTCCCCGAAATGGGGCCGAGAGGTGCGAGGGCGTCCCCCCCCACCTTGTGTCCCCCCCCCCCGTTCTCCCGGCGGCCGAGGCTGCCTGGGGGAGGCCGGGGGAGGCTGCTCCCGGCGCCGCTCTCCCTTGTGATGTTAATCCCCCCGCAGCCCCTCTTTTATATCTCTCCCCCCCTTTACATCTGCCACGGGGAGATGCATGCCTCCCGCTTTGATGTACACCTTCCGCTGCCATTGTCTCTCTTTTTTTATTTATATTTATAAATATACGGCCGAAAAGCACCCAAAAAAGGGACTTCGGGGCATCTCTCTCCCAGCTCCGGCTGGCTCCCCGACGGCGCGGGGAGGGGGGTCCCGGGCACCGAGGCTCTGGGGAAGCCCCGGTGTCCCCGCCGCTGGCTCCGGGTGGCGGTGGCGGTGTTGGAGGAGCTCCCCCGGGGCCCGTGGCGCTTCCCAGAGCAGCCCGTGGTGTTCCCACAGGTCGGGGCTGCTCGGTGGTGGCCGGTCCCTTGGCTCCATTCAAATTCTGCCTTTGGAGCCAGTGTTTATGTTAATGCGCGAGGCTGGGGCTGGGGGGCGGGGGGGGGATGAAAGCGCCTGCCGCCATTTGTTCAGTAGTGGTAATTCAAACAGAATGTGGCTGTCATTAAGGCTTTGAGAAGGATTTTTTTTTTTTTTTTTTTTTTTTTTTGTCTTTGATAAGATCTCCTTGTCCCGCATTGTTTGGGATTGTGTTCCCTATTCACTGGCTCTGGGGAGTTTTCTCTGATCAGGCTTGTATCTTTACAGGGTGCTTTTGTTGTGGTTTGCAGAGAGTTTACCTGAACAAAGTCAGCCTGCCAGCCATTAAGCACCTAGGGGGCAGAAACTCCCCGCGCCTCAGATCTCTGGGGAAGGAGGAGAAGGGCCGGGGTTCCAACCAGCTCAACCAGAAACGAGCCCAAGAAAGGAGGTCACTCCATGCAGCCATGCATATACTCGCCGGCCACTCGCCGAAATTCGCCTTCGGACTTGGTTTTGTTCAATTTGGGGGGCTGCAACCTCACGGAGCCCTCCCGGGGGCACCGCGGAGCCCCCTCGGGCCCTGCCCTACGCCGGCGGCGGGGCGAGGGGCGGCGGAGCCGGGCAGGAGCCCGGGGACTGCTCCGGGCTGGGCTCCGAGCCGCCGGGCCCTCAGCAGGATTTTCCTTTCTTTTCACCTTTTCCTTTTTTTTTTTTCTCCCACTTTATCCCCCCTTTTTCATTTTTTTCTCCAATTTCCCCTTTTTTTCCATAGTTTTTCCTTTCTTTCCCCACATTTTTTTTCAATTCTTCCCTCCTTCTTCCTTTTTTTTCCCCCTTTTTTCTTTTTTTCTTTTCCCTCTCCTCCTAAGCCCGTCCCCGATGGGGAACGCAAAGCAAACCCCAAGGCGGCCCAAAGCGCGCAATAAATTTGTCCCCAGCAAAACGACCGGGAGCGCACCGGGGCGCAGGGTGGGGGTGGTGGCGGAGGGCCCGCGCCCATGTCGCTGTCGCAACTGACATTCCCGCAGCTTTTGCAACACGTGCCCAAGGTCTGAGGGACGGTTTAACTGCTGCTCTCCCCTCTGTTTGCTGTTCTCAGGGGAGCCCGGTGCAGGGAGAGGCGGGCAGGGAGCAGGGGTGGCCTCATCCTGCTCGCCCTGCGCCCTCCGGGAGCCACCCTGCGGCGGCTGCCGCGCAGCTCCGCGCTGCTTTTGCTTTTGCTTTCCCAACCCGGGCTTTGTTCCCCGCAGTTAAAACCAGGACGAAAGACAAGTACCGCGTCGTCTACACCGACCACCAGCGGCTGGAGCTGGAGAAGGAGTTCCACTACAGCCGCTACATCACCATCCGGAGGAAAGCGGAGCTGGCCTCCAGCCTGGGGCTGTCGGAGAGGCAGGTGTGTGCTCCAGAGTGTGGGGTCGGGGTGTGTGGGGTCGGGATTTGTGGGACAGGGACAGGATGCGCGTGTCGGAATGTGTAGGGTTGGGATGTATAGGGTTGGGATGTGTAGGGTTGGGATGTGTAGGGTTGGGATGTGTAGTGTCGGGACGTATAGGGTTAGGATGTGTAGGTTTGGGATGTGTAGGGTCGGGATGTGTAGGGTCGGGACGTGTAGGGTCGGGACATGTAGGACTCGGATGTGTAGGGTCGGGACGTGTAGGGTCGGGATGTGTAGGGTTGGGACGTGTAGGGTTGAGATGTATACGGTTCAGATGTGCAGGGTCGGCATGTGTAGGGTTGGGATGTGTAAGGTCAGCATGTGTAGGGTCGGGATGCGCAGGGACGGGATGCACACATCGGGATGCAGGGATGCTCGGGGCATAGATGCTCGGGACAGGGAGGTTTAAGTGCAGGGATGCTCGGGGGAGGGATGCTTGGGGCAAGGATGTGCGCTACCAGGGATGCGCACACCGGGATGCGCAAGGAGGCTCCCGGCGCCTCTCCCATTACGGATCCCCGTGGTGGTGGGGGGACAGCCGGAGGCGACACCCCCCTAACTGCCCTCTCTTCCCCCGGCAGGTGAAAATCTGGTTCCAGAACCGGCGGGCGAAGGAGAGGAAGATCAACAAGAAGAAGCTGCAGCAGGCGCAGCCCGGCGGTGCGGAGCCGCTCAGCCCCGGCGCCCCTCTGCAGGGTCCCGCAGGGGGGGCAGCAGCCGCCGGGCTGGGTCCCGCCGCCCCCCAGTGACAGCGGCCGGGGGGGCCGCAGCTCAGGGACTGCTGGAGGGCACGGCCGCAGCGGGGCCGGGCCGAGCCGTGCCGGGCCGGGCCGGGGCCGGGGGGGTCTCGGTGGCACGGTGGGAGCGGCCCCCCCCCCGCCTATGCACTACACCGCCCCGCGGGGCCGGCCTTGTGTACAGAGTGTACAGTGTGCGTGTCTCGTCGTCCGGGGGAATCGTGGCGGTGGCTTTATTATTATTAATATTATTATGGTTTTCGGTTTTCCTTTTTTTTTTTTTTTTTTTTTTTTTATTGTTTTTACCCTGGAGTTTGTTAGATAAAAGGGGGGGCGCGGGCGCTGCCTGCCTGCCCCCCGTGAATCTCAGGGATCCGCAAGGTTTTCACAATGTTGTCGGGTTAACTATGAATTTTAACAGGAAGAAAAGAAAAATTAAAGCACATTTTTTTATTTTATATTTTATTTTATTTTATTTTATTTTTTTCTCGTGACCATAAATATGCAAAATGTTCATCCTGCCCTAAGGGTCAGAGCAGACAAGATAAGGCGCTGTTTAAACGTTCAGAAGTGAATTGCTTAATGTTAGACACTTGTAAAAGAGCCCATAAATCCCGTGCTGACAGTCATCCAGCCAGATTTATTAGCCGCAGTGCAGAGAAATTGGAAGAGTGAAGTCTCTGCAAATCATGTCCAGTCGTGCTGGAGGGGGGGATCTTTGTCTGTGCGTGCAGAGCTAACGCAAAGTGCCTGGTGCCATTTTGCACAGCTTGCAGTGTCCTTTAATTTAAATTATTTCTCTTTTCTTGCCCCCTCATGTTACTTGGCTCACTTGGATTTTTTTCCAGTTAGTTTTCAAAACTCTCCTTGGATTTACCAGCTTTGCCTTCATCGCATCCTCACTGAGAGCAGAAACCCACAGAGGAGCCTCGTGCTCCTACACAGCTCACCTCGCATGGGCTGTGCCCATTCACCATTTCTTCCTAAATGATGGGGACCAGGATAGAAATGCCAAAGGCTCACCCAGCTAGAGACAAAAGGAGAAAGATCTGTTTGATTTGGTCAAATCAACCAGTGCCCCAGGCTGGCAGTGGGACCCACTCGTATGGGGCCGTGCCCTGGTGGCAATGGGAGCACTGCCCAGCCTCGGGCACATTTTGGGGTGATTTCTGCAGGTTGCTGACTTCTCCAGCACATGGCCCTGCATCGCTCTGGTTTTCTCACCAACTCCCTTCCAAATACCCAATTTGCCTTATTCTGAGCATTTTGTTTTTCCTCTTCTCACCATGCTGACAGCCGAAGCCACGTGCCAGTGGGATCTGCAGGACGGCACGGGCAAGATGGGTTTGCCCCATGGACCAGGTGTCTCCTCTCTGTACCAGAGGGAGGATGGGGAAATGCTGAGAGCTGTCCACAATGTTTTTTCTGCAGCTTTTTGGGCTGGGCACGGGCTGGCAGCAGCCCTAAGGACCTGAAGCCGGTCTCCCATGCATGGGGGGAGACCGAGGTGGGGAGCAGCACCCCCAGTGCAGGGAGAGGTTGTGCCAGGGAGCATGGCCAAGTCCACAGGGCTTTGCAGGCACCATCCCCTGCTCCATCCTCCCAAGGGAGCTCGGGGGCTCCAGGTGGGTGCTGTCCCCCTTCGAGGATGCCCTCTGGTGCCCGGGGCCACCCCCGCAGCATCGATCCCGGGCCCGGCTGCTGCCTGAGCCGGTGCGGGTTGCTGCGATACGCCTGTCAATAAACCCTGTTTGGATTGTGGAGCGGAGCGCAAGGTTTGTTTGTTTAGTGGTTAGAGGTTCAAAAGTCGGCATTGTCCCACTGCAGAACGAGTACAAGTTTTTTCTCCCTAAGGAAAAGCTGGCTGCGGCGGGCGGGCGGGAGGGAGGGAGAGATATCGGTGGGCCCTTTTATTTGCTTCCAGGAATAATTAATGGCAGCGCCAAAAAAAAAAAAAAAAAAAAAAAAAAAAAGGAAGAAAAAAGATGACCACGGAGTTATGAAGGGCCATCAATAAGTAAATTAATCACGAAGGATCTGTGGGTGTAATAGGTGCTGCTTGGCAGGGTTTGGCTGGCACTTCCCCATGCCCCTGGAGCTGGGGTGACACGGGGCTGGCGGAGCCCTGGGATCACCACCACGAGGGTGGCATGGGGCTGCCCAGACAGATCCAAGACACCAGGACAGATCCTGTACCCCTCCAGCACCATGCTCCTGGTTGTCTTCAGTGCTGAAAGTGTCGGGATCTCCAGCTCTTGTCTATAGGACTTTTGAGCAAGAGTTTCTCCCCTTCAGGTGAACGTCTTATGATGAAGCATGAAGCTCTCACGTCTCCAAATTATTCTCACAGAATCAAGCCCACTGTGTTTTAAGCAATCCCCATTTCTGATCTCTTTTCCCTTTGCTAGTGAATGTTAATTTTTGAGCTCTCCACAAGTTCTTCCTGACGGTAACAGAGAACTCAAATTTCTTGCTATAAAGAGGAACCAACTGAGCAAATTATATCCACACCCAATTTCAAACATTTGCCCCCTCCCATCCCCAAACAAATAAACCACCAGCCTTCCGCCTTCCTTTATATTCCCTGTGCACCATAAAGGAGTGTAAAAAGGCACAAGCTGGATAACTTCTTTATTTGGGGCAATATTTGCAGGGATATGGAGCACTCCGGTGGCCAGACTATGATGCTGAATGGGATTTGGCAGCGGTGAGCTGGTTTTGGTGACCCCCCTATACCAACCCCATTATGGCCATCAGCCTGCTAGCTGAGCAGTATGAAGTCAGTAAGCTTTATAGAAAAAAAAAAGGAAAAAAAATGCCTAAAGTCAGCAGCAAGTAACCAGCCCCAGAAACCCTGGATCCCACCGGGGCCTGGAGCCATGTGCCGAAGTTTTAAGAGGTCCGAGCCGAAACCAAAAGTTGAACTGGTGCCAGCGAGGCGGTGCTGGAGGCCTTCCAGGAGCAAACAGCTCATGAAGGGTAAGGAAAGGCAGAGAACAGGGGTCAGGGGAAGGCACGTCTGGGTGTGCAGCAGCTCAGGGACAAAATAAGGCCACCAGGGCATGAAGGGGCACGGGGCGGGTGGCACGAGGGAGTGGAGGGCAGGGAGATGCACATGCAGTCTATGGAGGCTGACCTTGGCCAGGAGCTGTGGGTGAAGGCTGCAGCGGAGGAGAAGTGCCAGGAAGCTCTGGGGCAGTCCCTCTTGCTGCTTCTGAGTGAACACAGGCTGTTTCTTTTAGTTAATGTCTCAGCTGCTGTGATGCCTCCTGCTCCTTTCTTGGCTTTTGGTTCTTTTGGAGATCAAGCTGACCTTCCTTGAAGGAAGGGGGCAGGCACTCCCTTGCAAAGGGACAGAAAAAATTTGAGCTATTCACTAAAATAAACAGTTTGTTGCTGGGAGACTGGATTCGGAGACCAGGAATCCCTTTCCAGACCTGTATTTCTAAATTAAATTGTCATCCATTTGGGGATGATGCCCACTGCATCCCCCTGCAGGTGCTTTCAAAGCATCACCACTATGGGCAAAGAGAGGATGAAAACTCACAGCAGAGTCTCACTTCATGCCCACCTGGATGTGTAGGTACAGATCTGTAGCAGACGTCAGGCCCCATTAACCATTGGCAAGATCACCTTCTTCCCTCAGAGGGTGGTGAGGCCCTGGCACAGGCTGCCCAGAGAAGCTGTGGATGCCCCATCCCTGGAGGTGCTCAAGGCCAGGCTGGGTGGGGCTCTGGGCAACCTGGTGTGGTGGGAGGTGTCCCTGCCCATGGCAGGGGTTTGGAACTGGGTGGGCTTTAAGGTCCCTTCCAACCCAAACCATTCTGTGATGCTATGAAGGTGGCAAGCAATAGTTTTCCTCCTGTTCCTTTCTTCCTCTGGTCATAATGTAATATCTAATCTGTTGGCCACAATAGAGGCTTTGATTCACTTCCTCCAATTAACAAAAGTGCATCACTGTCTTTGTATAAAGTCTTAAAGGACTGCTTCTGTCTGCTTATGTTGAGTTGTACTGTGAGTAGCTCATGCCCAATGTAACATTTCAACTTGTGCTCTGCCTCCCAACACTCTTGCACCCAGATATAAAGGCAGGGTGGGAAGGAAAGCTTTCCTGTGGTGTTATTCAGAGAGAACAGAGCAAGCCAAAACAGAAAAAGCCCTGCAAGAGCAAATCTTGCCACAGAGGAATAAAAGCTGAGCGCGCGGACCCATCCTGCTCCAGGCATTCTTGTCCCCTTAGTCATCCAGGTATTTTTTGGCAGCTGTCGCAAGCTCGTGTAGTTTTGCTTTTGAGTCAGATCCTGTTCCCCTGACACGTCTTGTTGGCTTCCAAGCAGTCCCAGCCCGTCCCTCAGATACCTTTCACAGGGCCAAAGAGCTTTGTGAGAGAAAAGCTGCCTTATCTCCGGCATTCTTTGGGGAGGATGCTCCCGCCGCAGGTCTTCCCTTCCTCCTCAGGCGAACAAGGCAAGCTTTCAGCCCTGAAAAAATGAGGTTTCTTGTGGTCTAAGCTTTCCCTGATGTGGGTTGACCATCCAAATGGAAAAATCTCTCTGGGCCAGAAGACTTGCGTGCTCCCCTGCCTCCCTGAGTGAGAGCAGAAAAGCCACTGGTGGCTTTCCACAAGGGCTGTTTGTCAACGAGGCCTCAGAAAAGGTCCTGCTGCAAAACTCAAACTTGTGAGCTAGGGCTGTGATCCAGGTGTCTCCACCATGGGGCTTGGGATTTGCAAGATTGAAGTCCTGCATTGATGAATCTCAAGTGGAAGATGGGCAGGATGTGGACACCAGAGTGCTCCTTGGCCTCTGAAGGGATCTGCATTCCCAAATCAAGGAGGATCAAGAGGCAATAAAAACCCTAATTTTTTCTTCCTTTTCTACAGTTTGAAAATGAGCCAGTCCCTGTCACAGAGGGTGTCAGAAGTGGTATGAACAGTAGTGTTGGTATGAGCTTTTAACTATTGAGCTTTCTCCAAAGGTAACCCAAGCTTTCAGTCATGTTTTAAGGAAATTCCAGCCCTCACCTAAACTAGGGAAATCTGCACAGCTAGTGAATATAAGGCAGACCTCGCATTAGTTCTTGGTGAACATCACCTCCTATCAGATATGACAAGGAATTTGATTCTAGTTTAAATTTAAAATTTGCTGCTATATAATAAACTTCAATAGTAGAAGAAAACTCAATCCACTCTTCTTCTGGTTACAGTAAATTGGGTATAATTTTTTTCTGTGGCAATAATGTTAATTTTCTAGATCTCTGATTCTCATCAATATGCTTATATGCATCTATACATGTACAGGTAACCACAGTTAGCTGAAGGGTCTTTAAAAACATCTTGCACAACTATTCCCAGGAATGCAGTGACTCAGAAGAAAAACTGACTTTCTCTTATCAGAAGTGTATTCCTTCCTCCGGGACTTCAGTCTAAAAACACGACCCTTCTTCTATTCCCAGCAACTACACAACTACAAAACCACTCTGCTGCTCCAGACCTGCTGCTTTATTCTCAGTCATCTCCTGCTAAATTCCCATTGTGGCTCCAAATGTGCTTTCCATCCTCAAAAGCATGGTCTCTGCTGGTAAAACATGCCCAATGTTATCTCCTTGCTGGTGGACATCCCTCACCAAGATGTACATTGCAGCTCAACCCCGGGCAGAGCAGGCAGCAGGGACACCCCATGAGGTGTCGGAGGGAAGCCCAGACCTGTCTGTGATCTGCTCTGGGGTCCAGAGCAAAAGGAGACCCTGCTGAGATGGACATAAGTAAATGCACCGTAGCAGCTTGCAGAGCCCAGAGAAGAGCACACAGAAGACCAATTCTGTGCTTTTCCAGCTCTGTCACTTTGTGCCACCCCCTTACCTGGCCACCCAGCCTGCTTGGCCCTTGGGTCCCTTCCTCCCAGCCCGGGGAAACACAAGGACTGCCCCGAGCTGCTAGGAGCACGTCAGCACAAACCGGTGATTCACGCCGGAGGAATCAGCAGCATGTTTTTATCGGGTGTTAAAATGTTTCTAGAAACGTTCCCGATGTTTGATCTTGCTCGGTGTACCTTCCCTTTGAGAACATCATGCTTTGTGTACATAGCTTTGTGAAAGACGTGAAACCCTGCTTCCTCCCAGAGCAGCACGTGCTCGGATCCCCGTGGCAATACCCTTAAACTCAGTGGGCCCTGCTGTGAAGGAGCCGGAGCAGATCCCAGCTGATCCCTGCTCCAGCAATCTGCAGCACCAGGGGCCAGGAGGAGTTCTGGGCTCACAAAGCCTAGCTGGTGTGGTGGCATCTCCTCCCCAACGGGGATTTTCTGGAGACATCCAGCTCAGATGGCAAATGCTCGCTTGATGTGCCAGAGAAGCACACAAAGCTGGGTTCCTACATCCAGCCCAATAAATTAAAAAGTACCTGGGCACTGCAATTAAATCAGCTGGACTAACAAACTGCTGCATGGTCCACAGCCAGCCTTGGCTTGGGCCAGCTATTTCTT